>NC_034179.2:81802328-81804828 GCF_002021735.2 Oncorhynchus kisutch | reverse complement strand
GTCTTCCCTCATTAATTTTCTGTCACTAGTCACCTCTAACCTATCTAAGGAGATATCCTGATGGGAGTCATTCACTAGAGCAAAGGTATAGGAGTCGTATGGGATTCGACCAGTCTCAACACAGACCTTTAAGGACCAGGATGTTAACATGTCAGAAGATGTATAAGTGATAAATACCTAAGATATTAGGAAAATCATTATTGAATTGTATTTGTTCTAGTCTCAGACAAAATGAAACTATAGCTCTGCATACCAGTTGAGGATGTCTTTATTCATTCAAAAGCAGACACCAACTAAATGCAGACTTTTTTTTTAAATCTGGTCTTTTCCTATCTGTTCAAAAGCCTCCCAACGGCTCTATACCACCAGTGAAAACAACTGATTCAGCCACTAGTACCGTAGGGAGCTGTCAACCCACCACAAATAACTGTCAAATAACCCCCATCCTACTCAATGACAGCTCTGTCCAGCCTACTGTGCCCCAGTGGCACCCTACTCCATATATAGTACACTACTTTTAACCAGGACCCATAGGGCTCTGGTCGACAGTAGTGCACTAGGAAGGAAAGAGGGTGAAATTTGCAACGCACCCCAGCTCTCTGCTCTGCTCTTCAACCAGTTTTTTACTGTCTGTCCATTTGTGTCTCTGACTATGAGTCTGTTGTGTAATCCCTGGTCCCTAGTTACAGGTGTTTCATTACAGCCAGCACATAACACCAGGCTGGTTAGACTGTCTGAAACCTGCCTGCTCATCACACACACAGCTCTGGTCCAGTCCCAGTGGGATGACATCACAACGTGTAGTTAGCTGATGGAGCTGTTCTTGGACTTCATAAGCCATCATGCTGACAAAGATAAGAGGCAGTCACATGTTCTGCCAGCCTGGTGTCAGTTTCAGATCTGTTGCCAACTCCTCTTACTAACGTGTACTGTACTGCATGACAACGATAGTTGGAGCAGTTGGCTATGGCATGTTTAGCATTAGGACCAGCCCAGGCTAGTGTTTTGGAGTCCAGGCTCAGAAACCCTCAATTGTGTTATTGTGAGGGGCAGAGCTGGGGGTGTTATGTGGTCTCCTGTTCCCTGCGTAAAGGCCCGGAGCAGAGCAGCATCTCCCTTTAATATTTTACATCCCTCGTCTGCTCCTCAGTCCCCTACAGCTACACCCACTACCCTTTATTAATTCATCAGCCCCTCCACTACACTGACACATAATGGTCCCCACTAGAGCTGCCTGCCAGGGAGGGGGGAGGGAGGGAGGCGGGGGGGTGGTCAGGCAGGCCTCTGTGTGTGATGTCATCACTCTGCTTCCAGACCAACAGGCAGGCGAGGGGGAGCTGCAGCTGGTATTAGTCAGCTCCTGGAATAGGCAGCAGAGAGAAAGAGAGCTGCCTGGCTGCCTGGCTGCCTGGCTGCCTGTCTGTGAATGAGGTCATCACTCTGAGCCTGTTCACACTGTTTCCTGTGACATCTTTAGATTGAATGTGGGGGTAACAGGCAGAATGTACTGTAGTACTGCAGTAGTCCACCTGACTAACTAAATGGATTAGGAGGTCAGTGTTGAGCCTCAGGAGGTACAGATTGTGGTTTCCTCTCTCTCTTCATCCACTCATGAGTTGTGTACTGTAGGGGTGTTCACTATTGTTTTATGGATTTCCCAAAGCGCTGAATTGCTGAATCCTTTCATTGTGTTCTGCTACTGTTGCCTGACAAAGATATTATGCTTGGAGGGGAGAGATGTCATTTATGAATATTCACCTTCCCTCCTTCTAACATAACTGTGTGGGAGGGAGTGTTTGGTCACTGTTTCGTGATCACTGTCTGTAGGGAGAGTGTGTGATCACTGTCTGTAGGGAGAGTGTGTGATCACTGTCTGTAGGGAGAGTGTGTGATCGCTGTCTGTAGGGAGAGTGTGTGATCGCTGTCTGTAGGAAGAGTGTGTGATCGCTGTCTGTTGGGAGAGTGTGTGATCGCTGTCTGTAGGGAGAGTGTGTTGATCACTGTCTGGGAAAATGAAACAACATTATCTAACCTCAGTCTCCTGTGGGCGGGGCCTCTGGGTGACAGTTTGATGACATGTAGCAGAGGCCGGAGGTCAGAACTGACAGAGAAGCATTATATTAGCTCCCAATTAGCCCTTACTCATGCTGGAACTGTATCAGAAAGGTCAAAGTTTACACATATGGTTTGGCTGTGTGCGTGTGTGTGTGTTAGAGAGGGAGGGAGAGAGAAATGGTCCCGCTCTAGTTTAGTGGCCTGAAAGTGGGGCGATCTGTTCCTTGGAAGTTTTCCCAGTGAAGTTTCCTGGGGCCCGAGACACTGAAAATATCTATCTATATACACTCTTTGTCCTACATACAGTAAAAGAGAGGCTGAAAGAGAGAGAGAGAGAGACATAGAGAGAGAGAGAGACATAGAGAGAGAGAGAGAGACATAGAGAGAGAGAGAGACATAGAGAGAGAGAGAGACATAGAGAGAGACATAGAGACATAGAGAAGAG
>NC_034179.2:81702504-81802228 GCF_002021735.2 Oncorhynchus kisutch | reverse complement strand
CTCTCTAAACCCGTCTAACTCTGTGGTCTACTCACACCCCACTACTCTCTAAACCCCGTCTGTAGAACCCTGTGTCTACTCACGCTCCTACTCTCTAAACACGTCTGTAGAACCCTGTGGTCTACTCACGCTCCACTACTCTCTAACCCGTCTGTAGAACCCTGTGGTCTACTCACGCTCCACTACTCTCTAAACCCGTCTGTAGAACCCTGTGGTCTACTCACGCTCCACTACTCTCTAAACCCTCTGTAGAACCCTGTGGTCTACTCACGCTCCACTACTCTCTAAACCCGTCTGTAGAACCCTGTGGTCTACTCACGCTCCACTACTCTCTAAACCCGTCTGTAGAACCCTGTGGTCTACTCACGCTCCACTACTCTCTAAACCCGTCTAACCCTGTGGTCTACTCACGCTCTCTAAACCCGTCTAACTCTGTGGTCTACTCACGCTCCCACTACTCTCTAAACCCCGTCTGTAGAACCCTGTGGTCTACTCACGCTCCACTACTCTCTAAACCGTCTGTAGAACCCTGTGGTCTACACACGCTCCACTACTCTCTAATCCCGTCTGTAGAACCCTGTGGTCTACTCACGCTCCACTTCTCTAAACCCGTCTGTAGAACCTGTGGTCTATCTCACGCTCCACTACTCTCTAAACCCGTCTGTAGAACCCTGTGGTCTACTCACGCTCCACTACTCTCTAAACCCCGTCTGTAGAACCCTGTGGTCTACTCACGCTCCACTACTCTCTAAACCCGTCTGTAGAACCCTGTGGTCTGTAGAACCCTGTGGTCTACTCACGCTCCACTACTCTCTAAACCCGTCTGTAGAACCCTGTGGTCTACTCACGCTCCACTACTCTCTAAACCCCGTCTGTAGAACCCTGTGGTCTACTCACGCCCCACTCCTCTCTAAACCCCGTCTGTAGAACCATGTGGTCTACTCACGCTCCACTACTCTCTAAACCCGTCTGTAGAACCCTGTGGTCTACTCACGCTCCACTACTCTCTAAACCCGTCTAACCCTGTGGTCTACTCAGCTTCCACTACTCTCTAAACCCGTCTAACTCTGTGTCTACTCACACCCCACTACTCTCTAAACCCGTCTGTAGAACCCTGTGGTCTACTCACGCTCCACTACTCTCTAAACCCGTCTGTATAACCCTGTGGTCTACTCACGCCCCACTACTCTCTAAACCCGTCTGTAGAACTCGTGGTCTACTCACGCTCCCTACTCTCTAAACCCGTCTGTAGAACCCTGGTGGTCGTACTCACGCTCCACTACTCTCTAAACCCGTCTGTAGAACCCTGTGGTCTACTCACGCTCCACTACTCTCTAAACCCGTCTGTAGAACCCTGTGGGCTACTCACGCTCCACTACTCTCTAAACCCGTCTGTAGAACCCTGTGGTCTACTCACGCTCCACTACTCTCTAAACCCGTCTGTAGAACCCTGTGGTCTACTCACGCTCCACTACTCTCTAAACCCGTCTGTAGAACCCTGTGGTCTACTCACGCTCCACTACTCTCTAAACCCGTCTGTAGAACCCTGTGGTCTACTCACGCTCCACTACTCTCTAAATACGTCTGTAGAACCCTGTGGTCTACTCACGCTCCACTACTCTCTAAACCCGTCTGTAGAACCCTGTGGTCTACTCACGCTCCACTACTCTCTAAACCCGTCTGTAGAACCCTGTGGTCTACTCACAGCTCCACTACTCTCTAAACCCGTCTGTAGAACCTGTGGTCTACTCACGCTCCACTACTCTCTAAACCCGTCTGTAGAACCCTGTGGTCTACTCACGCTCCACTACTCTCTAAACCCGTCTGTAGAACCCTGTGGTCTACTCACGCTCCACTACTCTCTAAACCCGTCTGTAGAACCCTGTGGTCTACTCACGCTCACTACTCTCTAAACCCGTCTAACCCTGTGGTCTACTCACGCTCTCTAACCCGTCTAACTCTGTGGTCTACTCACACCCCACTACTCTCTAAACCCCGTCTGTAGAACCCTGTGGTCTACTCACGCTCCACTACTCTCTAAACACGTCTGTAGAACCCTGTGGTCTACACACGCTCCACTACTCTCTAATCCCGTCTGTAGAACCCTGTGCTCTACTCACGCTCCACTACTCTCTAAACCCGTCTGTAGAACCCTGTGGTCTACTCACGCTCCACTACTCTCTAAACCCGTCTGTAGAACCCTGTGGTCTACTCACGCTCCATTACTCTCTAAACCCGTCTGTAGAACCCTGTGGTCTACTCACGCTCCACTACTCTCTAAACCCCGTCTGTAGAACCCTGTGGTCTACTCACGCTCCACTACTCTCTAAACCCGTCTAACCCTGTGGTCTACTCACGCTCTCTAAACCCGTCTAACTCTGTGGTCTACTCACACCCCACTACTCTCTAAACCCCGTCTGTAGAACCCTGTGGTATACTCACGCTCCACTACTCTCTAAACACGTCTGTAGAACCCTGTGGTCTACACACGCTCCCACTACTCTCTAATCCCGTCTGTAGAACCCTGTGCTCTACTCACGCTCCACTACTCTCTAAACCCGTCTGTAGAACCCTGTGGTCTACTCACGCTCCCACTACTCTCTAAACCCGTCTGTAGAACCCTGTGGTCTACTCACGCTCCACTACTCTCTAAACCCGTCTGTAGAACCCTGTGGTCTACTCACGCTCCACTACTCTCTAAACCCGTCTGTAGAACCCTGTGGTCTGTAGAACCCTGTGGTCTACTCACGCTCTCTAAACCCGTCTAACTCTGTGGTCTACTCACACCCCACTACTCTCTAAACCCCGTCTGTAGAACCCTGTGGTCTACTCACGCTCCACTACTCTCTAAACACGTCTGTAGAACCCTGTGGTCTACACACGCTCCACTACTCTCTAATCCCGTCTGTAGAACCCTGTGCTCTACTCACGCTCCACTACTCTCTAAACCCGTCTGTAGAACCCTGTGGTCTACTCACGCTCCACTACTCTCTAAACCCGTCTGTAGAACCCTGTGGTTCTACTCACGCTCCATTACTCTCTAAACCCGTCTGTAGAACCCTGTGGTCTACTCACGCTCCACTACTCTCTAAACCCCGTCTGTAGAACCCTGTGGTCTACTCACGCTCCACTACTCTCTAAACCCGTCTAACCCTGTGGTCTACTCACGCTCTCTAAACCCGTCTAACTCTGTGGTCTACTCACACCCCACTACTCTCTAAACCCCGTCTGCTAGAACCCTGTGGTATACTCACGCTCCACTACTCTCTAAACACGTCTGTAGAACCCTGTGGTCTACACACGCTCCACTACTCTCTAATCCCGTCTGTAGAACCCTGTGCTCTACTCACGCTCCACTACTCTCTAAAACCCGTCTGTAGAACCCTGTGGTCTACTCACGCTCCACTACTCTCTAAACCCGTCTGTAGAACCCTGTGGTCTACTCACGCTCCACTACTCTCTAAACCCGTCTGTAGAACCCTGTGGTCTACTCACGCTCCACTACTCTCTAAACCCCGTCTGTAGAACCCTGTGGTCTGGTCTACTCACGCTCCACTACTCTCTAAACCCCGTCTGTAGAACCCTGTGTCTACTCACGCTCCACTACTCTCTAAACCCGTCTGTAGAACCCTGTGGTCTACTCACGCCCACTCCTCTCTAAACCCGTCTGTAGAACCATGTGGGTCTACTCACGCTCCACTACTCGCTAAACCCGTCTGTAGAACCCTGTGGTCTACTCACGCTCCACTACTCTCTAAACCCCGTCTTAGAACCCTGTGGTCTACTCACGCTCCACTACTCTCTAACCCGTCTGTAGAACCCTGTGGTCTACTCACGCTCCACTACTCTCTAAACCGTCTGTAGAACCCTGTGGTCTACTCACGCTCCACTACTCTCTAAACCCGTCTGTAAGAACCCTGTGGTCTACTCACGCTCCACTACTCTCTAAACCCGTCTGTAGAACCCTGTGGTCTACTCACGCTCCACTACTCTCTAAACCCGTCTGTAGAACCCTGTGGTCTACTCACGCTCCACTACTCTCTAAACCCGTCTGTAGAACCCTGTGGTCTACTCACGCTCCACTACTCTCCTAAACCCGTCTGTAGAAACCCTGTGGTCTACTCACGCCTCCACTACTCTCTAAACCCCGTCTGTAGAACCCTGTGGTCTACTCACGCTCCACTACTCTCTAAACCCGTCTGTAGAACCCTGTGGTCTACTCACGCTCCACTACTCTCTAAACCCGTCTGTAGAACCCTGTGGTCTACTCACGCTCCACTACTCTCTAAACCCCGTCTGTAGAACCCTGTGGTCTACTCACGCTCCACTACTCTCTAAACCCGTCTGTAGAACCCTGTGGTCTACTCACGCTCCACTACTCTCTAAACCCGTCTGTAGAACCCTGTGGGTCTACTCACGCTCCACTACTCTCTAAACCCCGTCTGTAGAACCCTGTGGTCTACTCACGCTCCACTACTCTCTAAACCCCGTGCTACCCTGTGGTCTACTCACTCCCCACTACTCTCTAAACCCCGTCTGTAGAACCCTGTGGTCTACTCACGCCTCCACTACTCTCTAAACCCGTCTGTAGAACCCTGTGGTCTACACACGCTCCCTACTCTCTAATCCCGTCTGTAGAACCCTGTGCTCTACTCACGCTCCACTACTCTCTAAACCGTCTGTAGAACCCTGGGTCTACTCACGCTCCACTACTCTCTAAACCCGTCTGTAGAACCCTGTGGTCTACTCACGCTCCACTACTCTCTAAACCCGTCTGTAGAACCCTGGTGGTCTACTCACGCCCCACTACTCTCTAAACCCGTCTGTAGAACCTGTGGTCTACTCACGCTCCACTACTCTCTAAACCCGTCTGTAGAACCCTGTGGTCTACTCACGTCCACTACTCTCTAAACCCGTCTGTAGAACCCTGTGGTCTACTCACGCTCCACTTACTCTCTAAACCCGTCTGTAGAACCCTGTGGTCTACTCACGCTCCACCTACTCTCTAAACCCGTCTGTAGAACCCTGTGGTCTACTCACGCTCCACTACTCTCTAAACCCGTCTGTAGAACCCTGTGGTCTACTCACGCTCCACTACTCTCTAAACCCGTCTGTAGAACCCTGTGGTCTACTCACGCTCCACTACTCTCTAAACCCGTCTGTAGAACCCTGTGGTCTACTCACGCTCCACTACTCTCTAAACCCGTCTGTAGAACCTGTGGTCTACTCACGCTCCACTACTCTCTAAACCCGTCTGTAGAACCCTGTGCGTCTACACACGCTCCACTACTCTCTAAACCCGTCTGTAGAACCCTGTGGTCTACTCACGCTCCACTACTCTCTAAACCCGTCTGTAGAACCCTGTGTCTACTCACGCTCCACTACTCTCTAAACCCGTCTGTAGAACCCTGTGGTCTACTCACGCTCCACTACTCTCTAAACCCGTCTGTAGAACCCTGTGGTCTACTCACGCTCCACTACTCTCTAAACCCGTCTGTAGAACCCTGTGGTCTACTCACGCTCCACTACTCTCTAAACCCGTCTGTAGAACCCTTGTGGTCTACTCACGCTCCACTACTCTCTAAACCCCGTCTGTAGAACCCTGTGGTCTACTCACGCTCCACTACTCTCTAAACCCTGTGGTCTACTCACGCCCACTACTCTCTAAACCCGTCTGTAGAACCCTGTGGTCTACTCACGCTCCACTACTCTCTAAACCCCGTCTGTAGAACCCTGTGGTCTACTCACGCTCCACTACTCTCTAAACCCGTCTGTAGAACCCTGTGGTCTACTCACGCTCCACTACTCTCTAAACCCGTCTGTAGAACCCTGTGGTCTACTCACGCTCCACTACTCTCTAAACCCGTCTGTAGAACCCTGTGGTCTACTCACGCTCCACTACTCTCTAAACCCGTCTGTAGAACCCTGTGGTCTACTCACGCTCCACTACTCTCTAAACCCGTCTGTAGAACCCTGTGGTCTACTCACGCTCCACTACTCTCTAAACCCGTCTGTAGAACCCTGTGGTCTACTCACGCTCCACTACTCTCTAAACCCGTCTGTAGAACCCTGTGGTCTACTCACGCTCCACTACTCTCTAAACCCGTCTGTAACCCTGTGGTCTACTCACGCTCCACTACTCTCTAAAACCCGTCTAACCTGTGGTCTACTCACGCTCCCACTACTCTCTAAACCCCGTCTGTAGAACCCTGTGGTCTACTCACGCTCCACTACTCTCTAAACCCGTCTGTAGAACCCTGTCGTCTACTCACGCTCCACTACTCTCTAATCCCGTCTGTAGAAACCCTGTGGTCTACTCACGCTCCACTACTCTCTAAACCCGTCTGGTAGAACCCTGTGGTCTACTCACGCTCCACTACTCTCTAAACCCGTCTGTAGAACCCTGTGGTCTACTCACGCCCCACTACTCTCTAACCCCGTCTGTAGAACCCTGTGGTCTACTCACGCTCCACTACTCTCTAAACCCGTCTGTAGAACCCTGTGGTCTACTCACGCCCCACTACTCTCTAAACCCGTCTGTAGAACCCTGTGGTCTACTCACGCTCCACTACTCTCTAAACCCGTCTGTAGAACCCTGTGGTCTACTCACGCTCCACTACTCTCTAAACCCGTCTGTAGAACCCTGTGGTCTACTCACACTCCACTACTCTCTAAACCCCATCTGTAGAACCCTGTGGTCTACTCACGCCTCCACTACTCTCTAAACCCGTCTGTAGAACCCTGTGGTCTACTCACGCTCCACTACTCTCTAAACCGTCTGTAGACCTGTGGTCTACTCACGCTCCACTACTCTCTAAACCCGTCTGTAGAACCCTGTGGTCTACTCACGCTCCACTACTCTCTAAACCCGTCTGTTAGAACCCTGTGGTCTACTCACGCTCCACTACTCTCTAAACCCGTCTGTAGAACCCTGTGGTCTACTCACGCTCCACTACTCTCTAAACCCGTCTGTAGAACCCTGTGGTCTACTCACGCTCCACTACTCTCTAAACCCGTCTGTAGAACCCTGTGGTCTACTCACGCTCCACTACTCTCTAAACCCCGTCTGTAGAACCCTGTGGTCTACTCACGCTCCACTACTCTCTAAACCCCGTCTGTAGAACCATGTGGTCTACTCACGCTCCACTACTCTCTAAACCCGCTGATCAAGAACCCTGTGGTCTACTCACGCTCCACTACTCTCTAAACCCCGTCTGTAGAACCCTGTGGTCTACTCACGCTCCACTACTCTCTAAACCCCGTCTGTAGAACCCTGTGGTCTACTCACGCTCCACTACTCTCTAAACCCGTCTGTAGAACCCTGTGGTCTACTCACGCTCCACTACTCTCTAAACCCGTCTGTAGAACCCTGTGGTCTACTCACGCTCCACTACTCTCTAAACCCGTCTGTAGAACCCTGTGGTCTACTCACGCCCCACTACTCTCTAACCCCGTCTGTAGAACCCTGTGGTCTACTCACGCTCCACTACTCTCTAAACCCGTCTGTAGAACCCTGTGGTCTACTCACGCTCCACTACTCTCTAAACCCGTCTGTAGAACCCTGTGGTCTACTCACGCTCCACTACTCTCTAAACCCGTCTGTAGAACCCTGTGGTCTACTCACGCTCCACTACTCTCTAAACCCGTCTGTAGAACCCTGTGGTCTACTCACGCTCCACTACTCTCTAAACCCGTCTGTAGAACCCTGTGGTCTACTCACGCTCCACTACTCTCTAAACCCGTCTGTAGAACCCTGTGGTCTACTCACGCTCCACTACTCTCTAACCCGTCTGTAGAACCCTGTGGTCTACTCACGCTCCACTACTCTCTAAAACCCGTCTGTAGAACCCTGTGGTCTACTCACGCTCCCACTACTCTCTAAACCCCGTCTGTAGAACCCTGTGGTCTACTCACGCTCCACTACTCTCTAAACCCGTCTGTAGAACCCTGTGGTCTACTCACGCTCCACTACTCTCTAAACCCGTCTGTAGAACCCTGTGGTCTACTCACGCTCCACTACTCTCTAAACCCGTCTAACCCTGTGGTCTACTCACGCTCTCTAAACCCGTCTAACTCTGTGGTCTACTCACACCCCACTACTCTCTAAACCCCGTCTGTAGAACCCTGTGGTCTACTCACGCTCCACTACTCTCTAAACACGTCTGTAGAACCCTGTGGTCTACACACGCTCCACTACTCTCTAATCCCGTCTGTAGAACCCTGTGCTCTACTCACGCTCCCACTACTCTCTAAACCCGTCTGTAGAACCCTGTGGTCTACTCACGCTCCACTACTCTCTAAACCCCGTCTGTAGAACCCTGTGGTCTACTCACGCTCCACTACTCTCTAAACCCCGTCTGTAGAACCCTGTGGTCTACTCACGCTCCACTACTCTCTAAACCCGTCTGTAGAACCCTGTGGTCTACTCACGCTCCACTACTCTCTAAACCCGTCTAGAACCCTGTGGTCTACTCACGCTCCACTACTCTCTAAACCCCGTCTGTAGAACCCTGTGGCTACTCACGCTCCACTACTCTCTAAACCCGTCTGTAGAACCCTGTGGTCTACTCACGCTCCATACTCTCTAAACCCGTCTGTAGAACCCTGTGGTCTACTCACGCTCCACTACTCTCTAAACCCGTCTGTAGAACCCTGTGGTCTACTCACGCTCCACTACTCTCTAAACCCGTCTGTAGAACCCTGTGGTCTACTCACGCCCCACTACTCTCTAAAACCCCGTCTGTAGAACCCTGTGGTCTACTCACGCCCACTACTCTCTAAACCCGTCTGTAGAACCCTGTGGTCTACTCACGCTCCACTACTCTCTAAACCCCGTCTGTAGAACCCTGTGGTCTACTCACGCTCCACTACTCTCTAAACCCGTCTAACCCTGTGGTCTACTCACGCTCCACTACTCTCTAAACCCGTCTGTAGAACCCTGTGGTCTACTCACGCTCCACTACTCTCTAAACCCCGTCTGTAGAACCCTGTGGTCTACTCACGCTCCACTACTCTCTAAACCCGTCTGTAGAACCCTGTGGTCTACTCACGCTCCACTACTCTCTAAACCCGTCTGTAGAACCCTGTGGTCTACTCACGCTCCACTACTCTCTAAACCCGTCTGTAGAACCCTGTGGTCTACTCACGCTCCACTACTCTCTAAACCCCGTCTGTAGAACCCTGTGGTCTACTCACGCTCCACTACTCTCTAAACCCGTCTGTAGAACCCTGTGGTCTACTCACGCTCCACTACTCTCTAAACCCGTCTGTAGAACCCTGTGGTCTACTCACGCTCCACTACTCTCTAAACCCGTCTGTAGAACCCTGTGGTCTACTCACGCTCCACTACTCTCTAAACCCGTCTGTAGAACCCTGTGGTCTACTCACGCTCCACTACTCTCTAAACCCGTCTGTAGAACCCTGTGGTCTACTCACGCTCCACTACTCTCTAAACCCGTCTGTAGAACCCTGTGTCTACTCACGCTCCACTACTCTCTAAACCCCGTCTGTAGAACCCTGTGGTCTACTCACGCTCCACTACTCTCTAAACCCGTCGGTAGAACCTGTGGTCTACTCACGCCCACTACTCTCTAAACCCGTCTGTAGAACCCTGTGGTCTACTCACGCTCCACTACTCTCTAAACCCGTCTGTAGAACCCTGTTGGTCTACTCACGCTCCACTACTCTCTAAACCCGTCTGTAGAACCCTGTGGTCTACTCACGCTCCACTACTCTCTAAACCCGTCTGTAGAACCCTGTGGTCTACTCACGCTCCACTACTCTCTAAAACCCGTCTGTAGAACCCTGTGGTCTACTCACGCTCCACTACTCTCTAAAACCCGTCTGTAGAACCCTGTGGTCTACTCACGCTCCCACTACTCTCTAAACCCGTCTGTAGAACCCTGTGGTCTACTCACGCTCCACTACTCTCTAAACCCGTCTGTAGACCCTGTGGTCTACTCACCTCCACTACTCTCTAAACCCGTCTGTAGAACCCTGTGGTCTACCACACGCCCACTACTCTCTAAACCCCGTCTGTAGAACCCTGTGGTCTACTCACGCTCCACTACTCTCTAAACCCGTCTGTAGAACCCTGTGGTCTACTCACGCTCCACTACTCTCTAAACCCGTCTGTAGAACCCTGTGGTCTACTCACGCTCCACTACTCTCTAAACCCGTCTGTAGAACCCTGTGGTCTTACTCACGCTCCACTACTCTCTAAACCCTTCTGTAGAAACCCTGTGGTCTACTCACGCTCCACTACTCTCTAAACCCGTCTGTAGAACCCTGTGGTCTACTCACGCTCCACTACTCTCTAAACCCGTCTGTAGAACCCTGTGGTCTACTCACGCTCCACTACTCTCTAAACCCGTCTGTAGAACCCTGTGGTCTACTCACGCTCCACTACTCTCTAAACCCCGTCTGTAGAACCCTGTGGTCTACTCACGCTCCACTACTCTCTAAAACCCGTCTGTAGAACCCTGTGGTCTACTCACGCTCCATACTCTACTAAACCCGTCTGTAGAACCCTGTGGTCTACTCACGCTCCACTACTCTCTAAAAACCCGTCTGTAGAACCCTGTGGTCTACTCACGCTCCACTACTCTCTAAACCCCGTCTGTAGAACCCTGTGGTCTACTCACGCTCCACTACTCTCTAAACCCCGTCTGTAGAACCCTGTGGTCTACTCACGCTCCACTACTCTCTAAACCCGTCTGTAAACCCTGTGGTCTACTCACGCCCCACTACTCTCTAAACCCGTCTGTAGAACCCTGTGGTCTACTCACGCTCCACTACTCTCTAAACCCGTCTGTAGAACCCTGTGGTCTACTCACGCTCCACTACTCCTAAAACCCGTCTGTAGAACCCTGTGGTCTACTCACGCTCCACTACTCTCTAAACCCCGTCTGTAGAACCCTGTGGTCTACTCACGCTCCACTACTCTCTAAACCCGTCTGTAGAACCCTGTGGTCTACACACGCTCCACTACTCTCTAAACCCGTCTGTAGAACCCTGTGGTCTACTCACGCTCCACTACTCTCTAAACCCGTCTGTAGAACCCTGTGGTCTACTCACGCCCCACTACTCTCTAAACCCGTCTGTAGAACCCTGTGCTCTACTCACGCTCCACTACTCTCTAAACCCGTCTGTAGAACCCTGTGGTCTACTCACGCTCCACTACTCTCTAACCCGTCTGTAGAACCCTGTGGTCTACTCACGCTCCACTACTCTCTAAAACCCCGTCTGTAGAACCCTGTGGTCTACTCACGCTCCACTACTCTCTAAACCCCGTCTGTAGAACCCTGTGGTCTACTCACGCTCCACTACTCTCTAAACCCGTCTGTAGAACCCTGTGGTCTACTCACGCTCCACTACTCTCTAAACCCCGTCTGTAGAACCCTGTGGTCTACTCACGCTCCACTACTCTCTAAACCCGTCTGTAGAACCCTGTGGTCTACTCACGCTCCACTACTCTCTAAACCCGTCTGTAGAACCCTGTGGTCTACTCACGCTCCACTACTCTCTAAACCCGTCTGTAGAACCCTGTGGTCTACTCACGCTCCACTACTCTCTAAACCCGTCTGTAGAACCCTGTGGTCTACTCACGCTCCACTACTCTCTAAACCCCGTCTGTAGAACCCTGTGGTCTACTCACGCTCCACTACTCTCTAAACCCGTCTGTAGAACCCTGTGGTCTACTCACGCTCCACTACTCTCTAAACCCGTCTGTAGAACCCTGTGGTCTACTCACGCTCCACTACTCTCTAAACCCGTCTGTAGAACCCTGTGGTCTACTCACGCTCCATTACTCTCTAAACCCGTCTGTAGAACCCTGTGGTCTACTCACGCTCCACTACTCTCTAAACCCGTCTGTAGAACCCTGTGGTCTACTCACGCTCCACTACTCTCTAAACCCGTCTGTAGAACCCTGTGGTCTACTCACGCTCCATACTCTCTAAACCCGTCTGTAGAACCCTGTGGTCTACTCACGCTCCACTACTCTCTAACACCCCGTCTGTTAGAACCCTGTGGTCTACTCACGCCCCCACTCCTCTCTAAAACCCCGTCTGTAGAACCATGTGGTCCTACTCACGCTCCACTACTCTCTAAACCCGTCTGTAGAACCCTGTGGTCTACTCACGCTCCACTACTCTCTAAACCGTCTAACCCTGTGGTCTACTCACGCTCCACTACTCTCTAAACCCGTCTAACTCTGTGGTCTACACACACCACCCCACTACTCTCTAAACCCCGTCTGTAGAACCCTGTGGTCTACTCACGCTCCACTACTCTCTAACCCGTCTGTAGAACCTGTGGTCTACACACGCTCCACTACTCTCTAATCCCGTCTGTAGAACCCTGTGCTCTACTCACGCTCCACTACTCTCTAAACCCGTCTGTAGAACCCTGTGGTCTACTCACGCTCCACTACTCTCTAAACCCGTCTGTAGAACCCTGTGGTCTACTCACGCTCCACTACTCTCTAACCCGTCTGTAGAACCCTGTGGTCTACTCACGCTCCACTACTCTCTAAACCCGTCTGTAGAACCCTGTGGTCTACTCACGCTCCACTACTCTCTAAACCCGTCTGTAGAACCCTGTGGTCTACTCACGCTCCACTACTCTCTAAACCCGTCTGTAGAACCCTGTGGTCTACTCACGCTCCACTACTCTCTAAACCCGTCTGTAGAACCCTGTGGTCTACTCACGCTCCACTACTCTCTAAACCCGTCTGTAGAACCCTGTGGTCTACTCACGCTCCACTACTCTCTAAACCCGTCTGTAGAACCCTGTGTCTACTCACGCTCCACTACTCTCTAAACCCGTCTGTAGAACCCTGTGGTCTACTCACGCTCCACTACTCTCTAAACCCGTCTGTAGAACCCTGTGGTCTACTCACGCTCCACTACTCTCTAAACCCGTCTGTAGAACCCTGTGGTCTACTCACGCTCCACTACTCTCTAAACCCGTCTGTAGAACCCTGTGGTCTACTCACGCTCCACTACTCTCTAAACCCGTCTGTAGAACCCTGTGGTCTACTCACGCTCCACTACTCTCTAAACCCGTCTGTAGAACCCTGTGGTCTACTCACGCTCCACTACTCTCTAAACCCGTCTGTAGAACCCTGTGGTCTACTCACGCTCCACTACTCTCTAAACCCGTCTGTAGAACCCTGTGGTCTACTCACGCTCCACTACTCTCTAAACCCGTCTGTAGAACCCTGTGGTCTACTCACGCTCCACTACTCTCTAAACCCGTCTGTAGAACCCTGTGGTCTACTCACGCTCCACTACTCTCTAAACCCGTCTGTAGAACCCTGTGGTCTACTCACGCTCCACTACTCTCTAAACCCGTCTGTAGAACCCTGTGGTCTACTCACGCTCCACTACTCTCTAAAACCCGTCTGTAGAACCCTGTGGTCTACTCACGCTCCACTACTCTCTAAACCCGTCTGTAGAACCCTGTGGTCTACTCACGCTCCACTACTCTCTAAACCCGTCTGTAGAACCCTGTGGTCTACTCACGCTCCACTACTCTCTAAACCCGTCTGTAGAACCCTGTGGTCTACTCACGCTCCACTACTCTCTAAACCCGTCTGTAGAACCCTGTGGTCGACTCACGCTCCACTACTCTCTAAACCCGTCTGTAGACCCTGTGGTCTACTCAACGCTCCACTACTCTCTAAAACCCGTCTGTAGAACCTGTGGTCTACTCACGCTCCACTACTCTCTAAACCCGTCTGTAAACCCTGTGGTCTACTCACGCTCCACTACTCTCTAAACCCGTCTGTAGAACCCTGTGGTCTACTCACGCTCCACTACTCTCTAAACCCGTCTGTAGAACCCTGTGGTCTACTCAACGCTCCACTACTCTCTAAAAACCCGTCTGTAAACCCTGTGGTCTACTCACGCCCCACTACTCTCTAAACCCGTCTGTAGAAACCCCTGTGGTCTACCTCACGCCTCCACTACTCTCTAAACCCGTCTGTAGAACCCTGTGGTCTACTTCACGCTCCACTACTTCTCTAAACCCGTCTGTAGAACCCTGTGGCTCTACTCACGCTCCACTACTCTCTAAACCCGTCTGTAGAACCCTGTGGTCTACTCACGCTCCACTACTCTCTAAACCCGTCTGTAGAACCCTGTGGTCTACTCACGCTCCACTACTCTCTAACCCCGTCTGTAGAACCCTGTGGTCTACTCACGCTCCACTACTCTCTAAACCCGTCTTACCTGTGGTAGAACCACTTGGTCTGTAGAACCCTGTGTCTACTCACGCTCGCACTACTCTCTAAACCCGTCTGTAGAACCCTGTGGTCTTACTCACGCTCCACTACTCTCTAAACCCGTCTGTAGAACCCTGTGGTCTACTCACGCTCCACTACTCTCTAAACCCGTCGGTAGAACCCTGTGGTCTACTCACGCTCCACTACTCTCTAAACCCGTCTGTAGAACCCTGTGGTCTACTCACGCTCCACTACTCTCTAAACCCGTCTGTAGAACCCTGTGGTCTACTCACGCTCCACTACTCTCTAAACCCGTCTGTAGAACCCTGTGGTCTACTCACGCTCCACTACTCTCTAAACCCGTCTGTAGAACCCTGTGGTCTACTCACGCTCCACTACTCTCTAAACCCGTCTGTAGAACCCTGTGGTCTACTCACGCTCCACTACTCTCTAAACCCGTCTGTAGAACCCTGTGGTCTACTCACGCTCCACTACTCTCTAAACCCGTCTGTAGAACCCTGTGGTCTACTCACGCTCCACTACTCTCTAAACCCGTCTGTAGAACCCTGTGGTCTACTCACGCTCCACTACTCTCTAAACCCGTCTGTAGAACCCTGTGGTCTACTCACGCTCCACTACTCTCTAAACCCGTCTGTAGAACCCTGTGGTCTACTCACGCTCCACTACTCTCTAAACCCGTCTGTAGAACCCTGTGTCTACTCACGCTCCACTACTCTCTAAAACCCGTCTGTAGAACCCTGTGGTCTACTCACGCTCCACTACTCTCTAAACCCGTCTGTAGAACCCTGTGGTCTACTCACGCTCCACTACTCTCTAAAACCCGTCTGTAGAACCCTGTGGTCTACTCAGCGCTCCACTACTCTCTAAAACCCGTCTGTAGAACCCTGTGTCTACTCACTGCTCCACTTACTCTCTAAACCCGTCTGTAGAAACCCTGTGGGTCTACTCACGCTCCACTACTCTCTAAACCCGTCTGTATACCCTGTGGTCTACTCACACTTCCAACTACTACTCTCTAAAAAAAAACCCAGTCTGTAGAACCCTGTGGTCTACTCACGCTCCACACTCCTAAAAACCCGTCTGTAGAACCCTGTGGTTCTACCACGCTCCACTACTCTCTAAACCCGATCTGTAGAACCCTGTGGTCACTCACGCTCCACTACCTCTAAACCCGTCTGTAGAACCCTGTGGTCTACTCACGCTCCACTACTCTCTAAACCCGTCTGTAGAACCCTGTGGTCTACTCACGCTCCACTACTCTCTAAACCCGTCTACCCTGTGGTCTACTCACGCTCTCTAAACCCGTCTGTAACCCTGTGGTCTACTCACGCTCCACTACTCTCTAAACCCGTCTGTAGAACCCTGTGGTCTACTCACGCTCCACTACTCTCTAAACCCGTCTGTAGAACCCTGTGGTCTACTCACGCTCCACTACTCTCTAAACCCGTCTGTAGAACCCTGTGGTCTACTCACGCTCCACTACTCTCTAAACCCGTCTGTAGAACCCTGTGGTCTACTCACGCTCCACTACTCTCTAAACCCGTCTGTAGAACCCTGTGGTCTACTCACGCTCCACTACTCTCTAAACCCGTCTGTAGAACCCTGTGGTCTACTCACGCTCCACTACTCTCTAAACCCGTCTGTAGAACCCTGTGGTCTACTCACGCTCCACTACTCTCTAAACCCCGTAGAACCCTGTGGTCTACTCACGCTCCACTACTCTCTAAACCCGTCTGTAGAACCCTGTGGTCTACTCACGCTCCACTACTCTCTAAACCCGTCTGTAGAACCCTGTGGTCTACTCACGCTCCACTACTCTCTAAACCCGTCTGTAGAACCCTGTGGTCTACTCACGCTCCACTACTCTCTAAACCCGTCTGTAGAACCCTGTGGTCTACTCACGCTCCACTACTCTCTAAACCCGTCTGTAGAACCCTGTGGTCTACTCACGCTCCACTACTCTCTAAACCCGTCTGTAGAACCCTGTGGTCTACTCACGCTCCACTACTCTCTAAACCCGTCTGTAGAACCCTGTGGTCTACTCACGCTCCACTACTCTCTAAACCCGTCTGTAGAACCCTGTGGTCTACTCACGCTCCACTACTCTCTAAACCCGTCTGTAGAACCCTGTGGTCTACTCACGCTCCACTACTCTCTAAACCCGTCTGTAGAACCCTGTGGTCTACTCACGCTCCACTACTCTCTAAACCCGTCTGTAGAACCCTGTGGTCTACTCACGCTCCACTACTCTCTAAACCCGTCTGTAGAACCCTGTGGTCTACTCACGCTCCACTACTCTCTAAACCCGTCTGTAGAACCCTGTGGTCTACTCACGCTCCACTACTCTCTAAACCCGTCTGTAGAACCCTGTGGTCTACTCACGCTCCACTACTCTCTAAACCCGTCTGTAGAACCCTGTGGTCTACTCACGCTCCACTACTCTCTAAACCCGTCTGTAGAACCCTGTGGTCTACTCACGCTCCACTACTCTCTAAACCCGTCTGTAGAACCCTGTGGTCTACTCACGCTCCACTACTCTCTAAACCCGTCTGTAGAACCCTGTGGTCTACTCACGCTCCACTACTCTCTAAACCCGTCTGTAGAACCCTGTGGTCTACTCACGCTCCACTACTCTCTAAACCCGTCTGTAGAACCCTGTGGTCTACTCACGCTCCACTACTCTCTAAACCCGTCTGTAGAACCCTGTGGTCTACTCACGCTCCACTACTCTCTAAACCCGTCTGTAGAACCCTGTGGTCTACTCACGCTCCACTACTCTCTAAACCCGTCTGTAGAACCCTGTGGTCTACTCACGCTCCACTACTCTCTAAACCCGTCTGTAGAACCCTGTGGTCTACTCACGCTCCACTACTCTCTAAACCCGTCTGTAGAACCCTGTGGTCTACTCACGCTCCACTACTCTCTAAACCCGTCTGTAGAACCCTGTGGTCTACTCACGCTCCACTACTCTCTAAACCCGTCTGTAGAACCCTGTGGTCTACTCACGCTCCACTACTCTCTAAACCCGTCTGTAGAACCCTGTGGTCTACTCACGCTCCACTACTCTCTAAACCCGTCTGTAGAACCCTGTGGTCTACTCACGCTCCACTACTCTCTAAACCCGTCTGTAGAACCCTGTGGTCTACTCACGCTCCACTACTCTCTAAACCCGTCTGTAGAACCCTGTGGTCTACTCACGCTCCACTACTCTCTAAACCCGTCTGTAGAACCCTGTGGTCTACTCACGCTCCACTACTCTCTAAACCCGTCTGTAGAACCCTGTGGTCTACTCACGCTCCACTACTCTCTAAACCCGTCTGTAGAACCCTGTGGTCTACTCACGCTCCACTACTCTCTAAACCCGTCTGTAGAACCCTGTGGTCTACTCACGCTCCACTACTCTCTAAACCCGTCTGTAGAACCCTGTGGTCTACTCACGCTCCACTACTCTCTAAACCCGTCTGTAGAACCCTGTGGTCTACTCACGCTCCACTACTCTCTAAACCCGTCTGTAGAACCCTGTGGTCTACTCACGCTCCACTACTCTCTAAACCCGTCTGTAGAACCCTGTGGTCTACTCACGCTCCACTACTCTCTAAACCCGTCTGTAGAACCCTGTGGTCTACTCACGCTCCACTACTCTCTAAACCCGTCTGTAGAACCCTGTGGTCTACTCACGCTCCACTACTCTCTAAACCCGTCTGTAACCCTGTGGTCTACTCACGCTCCACTACTCTCTAAACCCGTCTGTAGAACCCTGTGGTCTACTCACGCTCCACTACTCTCTAAACCCGTCTGTAGAACCCTGTGGTCTACTCACGCTCCACTACTCTCTAAACCCGTCTGTAACCCTGTGGTCTACTCACGCTCCACTACTCTCTAAACCCGTCTGTAACCCTGTGGTCTACTCACGCTCCACTACTCTCTAAACCCGTCTGTAGAACCCTGTGGTCTACTCACGCTCCACTACTCTCTAAACCCGTCTGTAGAACCCTGTGGTCTACTCACGCTCCACTACTCTCTAAACCCGTCTGTAGAACCCTGTGGTCTACTCACGCTCCACTACTCTCTAAACCCGTCTGTAGAACCCTGTGGTCTACTCACGCTCCACTACTCTCTAAACCCGTCTGTAGAACCCTGTGGTCTACTCACGCTCCACTACTCTCTAAACCCGTCTGTAGAACCCTGTGGTCTACTCACGCTCCACTACTCTCTAAACCCGTCTGTAGAACCCTGTGGTCTACTCACGCTCCACTACTCTCTAAACCCGTCTGTAGAACCCTGTGGTCTACTCACGCTCCACTACTCTCTAAACCCGTCTGTAGAACCCTGTGGTCTACTCACGCTCCACTACTCTCTAAACCCGTCTGTAGAACCCTGTGGTCTACTCACGCTCCACTACTCTCTAAACCCGTCTGTAGAACCCTGTGGTCTACTCACGCTCCACTACTCTCTAAACCCGTCTGTAGAACCCTGTGGTCTACTCACGCTCCACTACTCTCTAAACCCGTCTGTAGAACCCTGTGGTCTACTCACGCTCCACTACTCTCTAAACCCGTCTGTAGAACCCTGTGGTCTACTCACGCTCCACTACTCTCTAAACCCGTCTGTAGAACCCTGTGGTCTACTCACGCTCCACTACTCTCTAAACCCGTCTGTAACCCTGTGGTCTACTCACGCTCCACTACTCTCTAAACCCGTCTGTAGAACCCTGTGGTCTACTCACGCTCCACTACTCTCTAAACCCGTCTGTAGAACCCTGTGGTCTACTCACGCTCCACTACTCTCTAAACCCGTCTGTAGAACCCTGTGGTCTACTCACGCTCCACTACTCTCTAAACCCGTCTGTAGAACCCTGTGGTCTACTCACGCTCCACTACTCTCTAAACCCGTCTGTAGAACCCTGTGGTCTACTCACGCTCCACTACTCTCTAAACCCGTCTGTAGAACCCTGTGGTCTACTCACGCTCCACTACTCTCTAAACCCGTCTGTAGAACCCTGTGGTCTACTCACGCTCCACTACTCTCTAAACCCGTCTGTAGAACCCTGTGGTCTACTCACGCTCCACTACTCTCTAAACCCGTCTGTAGAACCCTGTGGTCTACTCACGCTCCACTACTCTCTAAACCCGTCTGTAGAACCCTGTGGTCTACTCACGCTCCACTACTCTCTAAACCCGTCTGTAGAACCCTGTGGTCTACTCACGCTCCACTACTCTCTAAACCCGTCTGTAGAACCCTGTGGTCTACTCACGCTCCACTACTCTCTAAACCCGTCTGTAGAACCCTGTGGTCTACTCACGCTCCACTACTCTCTAAACCCGTCTGTAGAACCCTGTGGTCTACTCACGCTCCACTACTCTCTAAACCCGTCTGTAGAACCCTGTGGTCTACTCACGCTCCACTACTCTCTAAACCCGTCTGTAACCCTGTGGTCTACTCACGCTCTACTACTCTCTAAACCCGTCTAACCCTGTGGTCTACTCACGCTCCACTACTCTCTAAACCCGTCTGTAGAACCCTGTGGTCTACTCACGCTCCACTACTCTCTAAACCCGTCTGTAGAACCCTGTGGTCTACTCACGCTCCACTACTCTCTAAACCCGTCTGTAGAACCCTGTGGTCTACTCACGCTCCACTACTCTCTAAACCCGTCTGTAGAACCCTGTGGTCTACTCACGCTCCACTACTCTCTAAACCCGTCTGTAGAACCCTGTGGTCTACTCACGCTCCACTACTCTCTAAACCCGTCTGTAGAACCCTGTGGTCTACTCACGCTCCACTACTCTCTAAACCCGTCTGTAGAACCCTGTGGTCTACTCACGCTCCACTACTCTCTAAACCCGTCTGTAGAACCCTGTGGTCTACTCACGCTCCACTACTCTCTAAACCCGTCTGTAGAACCCTGTGGTCTACTCACGCCCCACTACTCTCTAAACCCGTCTGTAGAACCCTGTGGTCTACTCACGCTCCACTACTCTCTAAACCCGTCTGTAGAACCCTGTGGTCTACTCACGCTCCACTACTCTCTAAACCCGTCTGTAGAACCCTGTGGTCTACTCACGCTCCACTACTCTCTAAACCCGTCTGTAGAACCCTGTGGTCTACTCACGCTCCACTACTCTCTAAACCCGTCTGTAGAACCCTGTGGTCTACTCACGCTCCACTACTCTCTAAACCCGTCTGTAGAACCCTGTGGTCTACTCACGCTCCACTACTCTCTAAACCCGTCTGTA
This sequence comes from Oncorhynchus kisutch, assembly GCF_002021735.2. NCBI lineage: Eukaryota > Metazoa > Chordata > Actinopteri > Salmoniformes > Salmonidae > Oncorhynchus > Oncorhynchus kisutch. The sequence goes on along the minus strand of NC_034179.2, from coordinate 81,781,744 downwards.
GAACCCTGTGGTCTACTCACGCTCCACTACTCTCTAAACCCGTCTGTAGAACCCTGTGGTCTACTCACGCTCCACTACTCTCTAAACCCGTCTGTAGAACCCTGTGGTCTACTCACGCTCCACTACTCTCTAAACCCGTCTGTAGAACCCTGTGGTCTACTCACGCTCCACTACTCTCTAAACCCGTCTGTAGAACCCTGTGGTCTACTCACGCTCCACTACTCTCTAAACCCGTCTGTAGAACCCTGTGGTCTACTCACGCTCCACTACTCTCTAAACCCGTCTGTAGAACCCTGTGGTCTACTCACGCTCCACTACTCTCTAAACCCGTCTGTAGAACCCTGTGGTCTACTCACGCTCCACTACTCTCTAAACCCGTCTGTAGAACCCTGTGGTCTACTCACGCTCCACTACTCTCTAAACCCGTCTAACCCTGTGGTCTACTCACGCTCTCTAAACCCGTCTAACCCTGTGGTCTACTCACTCACGCTCCACTACTCTCTAAACCCGTCTGTAGAACCCTGTGGTCTACTCACGCTCCACTACTCTCTAAACCCGTCTGTAGAACCCTGTGGTCTACTCACGCTCCACTACTCTCTAAACCCGTCTGTAGAACCCTGTGGTCTACTCACGCTCCACTACTCTCTAAACCCGTCTGTAGAACCCTGTGGTCTACTCACGCTCCACTACTCTCTAAACCCGTCTGTAGAACCCTGTGGTCTACTCACGCTCCACTACTCTCTAAACCCGTCTGTAGAACCCTGTGGTCTACTCACGCTCCACTACTCTCTAAACCCGTCTGTAGAACCCTGTGGTCTACTCACGCTCCACTACTCTCTAAACCCGTCTGTAGAACCCTGTGGTCTACTCACGCTCCACTACTCTCTAAACCCGTCTGTAGAACCCTGTGGTCTACTCACGCTCCACTACTCTCTAAACCCGTCTGTAGAACCCTGTGGTCTACTCACGCTCCACTACTCTCTAAACCCGTCTGTAGAACCCTGTGGTCTACTCACGCTCCACTACTCTCTAAACCCGTCTGTAGAACCCTGTGGTCTACTCACGCTCCACTACTCTCTAAACCCGTCTGTAGAACCCTGTGGTCTACTCACGCTCCACTACTCTCTAAACCCGTCTGTAGAACCCTGTGGTCTACTCACGCTCCACTACTCTCTAAACCCGTCTGTAGAACCCTGTGGTCTACTCACGCTCCACTACTCTCTAAACCCGTCTGTAGAACCCTGTGGTCTACTCACGCTCCACTACTCTCTAAACCCGTCTGTAGAACCCTGTGGTCTACTCACGCTCCACTACTCTCTAAACCCGTCTGTAGAACCCTGTGGTCTACTCACGCTCCACTACTCTCTAAACCCGTCTGTAGAACCCTGTGGTCTACTCACGCTCCACTACTCTCTAAACCCGTCTGTAGAACCCTGTGGTCTACTCACGCTCCACTACTCTCTAAACCCGTCTGTAGAACCCTGTGGTCTACTCACGCTCCACTACTCTCTAAACCCGTCTGTAGAACCCTGTGGTCTACTCACGCTCCACTACTCTCTAAACCCGTCTGTAGAACCCTGTGGTCTACTCACGCTCCACTACTCTCTAAACCCGTCTGTAGAACCCTGTGGTCTACTCACGCTCCACTACTCTCTAAACCCGTCTGTAGAACCCTGTGGTCTACTCACGCTCCACTACTCTCTAAACCCGTCTGTAGAACCCTGTGGTCTACTCACGCTCCACTACTCTCTAAACCCGTCTGTAGAACCCTGTGGTCTACTCACGCTCCACTACTCTCTAAACCCGTCTGTAGAACCCTGTGGTCTACTCACGCTCCACTACTCTCTAAACCCGTCTGTAGAACCCTGTGGTCTACTCACGCTCCACTACTCTCTAAACCCGTCTGTAGAACCCTGTGGTCTACTCACGCTCCACTACTCTCTAAACCCGTCTGTAGAACCCTGTGGTCTACTCACGCTCCACTACTCTCTAAACCCGTCTGTAGAACCCTGTGGTCTACTCACGCTCCACTACTCTCTAAACCCGTCTGTAGAACCCTGTGGTCTACTCACGCTCCACTACTCTCTAAACCCGTCTGTAGAACCCTGTGGTCTACTCACGCTCCACTACTCTCTAAACCCGTCTGTAGAACCCTGTGGTCTACTCACGCTCCACTACTCTCTAAACCCGTCTGTAGAACCCTGTGGTCTACTCACGCTCCACTACTCTCTAAACCCGTCTGTAGAACCCTGTGGTCTACTCACGCTCCACTACTCTCTAAACCCGTCTGTAGAACCCTGTGGTCTACTCACGCTCCACTACTCTCTAAACCCGTCTGTAGAACCCTGTGGTCTACTCACGCTCCACTACTCTCTAAACCCGTCTGTAGAACCCTGTGGTCTACTCACGCTCCACTACTCTCTAAACCCGTCTGTAGAACCCTGTGGTCTACTCACGCTCCACTACTCTCTAAACCCGTCTGTAGAACCCTGTGGTCTACTCACGCTCCACTACTCTCTAAACCCGTCTGTAGAACCCTGTGGTCTACTCACGCTCCACTACTCTCTAAACCCGTCTGTAGAACCCTGTGGTCTACTCACGCTCCACTACTCTCTAAACCCGTCTGTAGAACCCTGTGGTCTACTCACGCTCCACTACTCTCTAAACCCGTCTGTAGAACCCTGTGGTCTACTCACGCTCCACTACTCTCTAAACCCGTCTGTAGAACCCTGTGGTCTACTCACGCTCCACTACTCTCTAAACCCGTCTGTAGAACCCTGTGGTCTACTCACGCTCCACTACTCTCTAAACCCGTCTGTAGAACCCTGTGGTCTACTCACGCTCCACTACTCTCTAAACCCGTCTGTAGAACCCTGTGGTCTACTCACGCTCCACTACTCTCTAAACCCGTCTGTAGAACCCTGTGGTCTACTCACGCTCCACTACTCTCTAAACCCGTCTGTAGAACCCTGTGGTCTACTCACGCTCCACTACTCTCTAAACCCGTCTGTAGAACCCTGTGGTCTACTCACGCTCCACTACTCTCTAAACCCGTCTGTAGAACCCTGTGGTCTACTCACGCTCCACTACTCTCTAAACCCGTCTGTAGAACCCTGTGGTCTACTCACGCTCCACTACTCTCTAAACCCGTCTGTAGAACCCTGTGGTCTACTCACGCTCCACTACTCTCTAAACCCGTCTGTAGAACCCTGTGGTCTACTCACGCTCCACTACTCTCTAAACCCGTCTGTAGAACCCTGTGGTCTACTCACGCTCCACTACTCTCTAAACCCGTCTGTAGAACCCTGTGGTCTACTCACGCTCCACTACTCTCTAAACCCGTCTGTAGAACCCTGTGGTCTACTCACGCTCCACTACTCTCTAAACCCGTCTGTAGAACCCTGTGGTCTACTCACGCTCCACTACTCTCTAAACCCGTCTGTAGAACCCTGTGGTCTACTCACGCTCCACTACTCTCTAAACCCGTCTGTAGAACCCTGTGGTCTACTCACGCTCCACTACTCTCTAAACCCGTCTGTAGAACCCTGTGGTCTACTCACGCTCCACTACTCTCTAAACCCGTCTGTAGAACCCTGTGGTCTACTCACGCTCCACTACTCTCTAAACCCGTCTGTAGAACCCTGTGGTCTACTCACGCTCCACTACTCTCTAAACCCGTCTGTAGAACCCTGTGGTCTACTCACGCTCCACTACTCTCTAAACCCGTCTGTAGAACCCTGTGGTCTACTCACGCTCCACTACTCTCTAAACCCGTCTGTAGAACCCTGTGGTCTACTCACGCTCCACTACTCTCTAAACCCGTCTGTAGAACCCTGTGGTCTACTCACGCTCCACTACTCTCTAAACCCGTCTGTAGAACCCTGTGGTCTACTCACGCTCCACTACTCTCTAAACCCGTCTGTAGAACCCTGTGGTCTACTCACGCTCCACTACTCTCTAAACCCGTCTGTAGAACCCTGTGGTCTACTCACGCTCCACTACTCTCTAAACCCGTCTGTAGAACCCTGTGGTCTACTCACGCTCCACTACTCTCTAAACCCGTCTGTAGAACCCTGTGGTCTACTCACGCTCCACTACTCTCTAAACCCGTCTGTAGAACCCTGTGGTCTACTCACGCTCCACTACTCTCTAAACCCGTCTGTAGAACCCTGTGGTCTACTCACGCTCCACTACTCTCTAAACCCGTCTGTAGAACCCTGTGGTCTACTCACGCTCCACTACTCTCTAAACCCGTCTGTAGAACCCTGTGGTCTACTCACGCTCCACTACTCTCTAAACCCGTCTGTAGAACCCTGTGGTCTACTCACGCTCCACTACTCTCTAAACCCGTCTGTAGAACCCTGTGGTCTACTCACGCTCCACTACTCTCTAAACCCGTCTGTAGAACCCTGTGGTCTACTCACGCTCCACTACTCTCTAAACCCGTCTGTAGAACCCTGTGGTCTACTCACGCTCCACTACTCTCTAAACCCGTCTGTAGAACCCTGTGGTCTACTCACGCTCCACTACTCTCTAAACCCGTCTGTAGAACCCTGTGGTCTACTCACGCTCCACTACTCTCTAAACCCGTCTGTAGAACCCTGTGGTCTACTCACGCTCCACTACTCTCTAAACCCGTCTGTAGAACCCTGTGGTCTACTCACGCTCCACTACTCTCTAAACCCGTCTGTAGAACCCTGTGGTCTACTCACGCTCCACTACTCTCTAAACCCGTCTGTAGAACCCTGTGGTCTACTCACGCTCCACTACTCTCTAAACCCGTCTGTAGAACCCTGTGGTCTACTCACGCTCCACTACTCTCTAAACCCGTCTGTAGAACCCTGTGGTCTACTCACGCTCCACTACTCTCTAAACCCGTCTGTAGAACCCTGTGGTCTACTCACGCTCCACTACTCTCTAAACCCGTCTGTAGAACCCTGTGGTCTACTCACGCTCCACTACTCTCTAAACCCGTCTGTAGAACCCTGTGGTCTACTCACGCTCCACTACTCTCTAAACCCGTCTGTAGAACCCTGTGGTCTACTCACGCTCCACTACTCTCTAAACCCGTCTGTAGAACCCTGTGGTCTACTCACGCTCCACTACTCTCTAAACCCGTCTGTAGAACCCTGTGGTCTACTCACGCTCCACTACTCTCTAAACCCGTCTGTAGAACCCTGTGGTCTACTCACGCTCCACTACTCTCTAAACCCGTCTGTAGAACCCTGTGGTCTACTCACGCTCCACTACTCTCTAAACCCGTCTGTAGAACCCTGTGGTCTACTCACGCTCCACTACTCTCTAAACCCGTCTGTAGAACCCTGTGGTCTACTCACGCTCCACTACTCTCTAAACCCGTCTGTAGAACCCTGTGGTCTACTCACGCTCCACTACTCTCTAAACCCGTCTGTAGAACCCTGTGGTCTACTCACGCTCCACTACTCTCTAAACCCGTCTGTAGAACCCTGTGGTCTACTCACGCTCCACTACTCTCTAAACCCGTCTGTAGAACCCTGTGGTCTACTCACGCTCCACTACTCTCTAAACCCGTCTGTAGAACCCTGTGGTCTACTCACGCTCCACTACTCTCTAAACCCGTCTGTAGAACCCTGTGGTCTACTCACGCTCCACTACTCTCTAAACCCGTCTGTAGAACCCTGTGGTCTACTCACGCTCCACTACTCTCTAAACCCGTCTGTAGAACCCTGTGGTCTACTCACGCTCCACTACTCTCTAAACCCGTCTGTAGAACCCTGTGGTCTACTCACGCTCCACTACTCTCTAAACCCGTCTGTAGAACCCTGTGGTCTACTCACGCTCCACTACTCTCTAAACCCGTCTGTAGAACCCTGTGGTCTACTCACGCTCCACTACTCTCTAAACCCGTCTGTAGAACCCTGTGGTCTACTCACGCTCCACTACTCTCTAAACCCGTCTGTAGAACCCTGTGGTCTACTCACGCTCCACTACTCTCTAAACCCGTCTGTAGAACCCTGTGGTCTACTCACGCTCCACTACTCTCTAAACCCGTCTGTAACCCTGTGGTCTACTCACGCTCCACTACTCTCTAAACCCGTCTGTAGAACCCTGTGGTCTACTCACGCTCCACTACTCTCTAAACCCGTCTGTAGAACCCTGTGGTCTACTCACGCTCCACTACTCTCTAAACCCGTCTGTAGAACCCTGTGGTCTACTCACGCTCCACTACTCTCTAAACCCGTCTGTAGAACCCTGTGGTCTACTCACGCTCCACTACTCTCTAAACCCGTCTGTAGAACCCTGTGGTCTACTCACGCTCCACTACTCTCTAAACCCGTCTGTAGAACCCTGTGGTCTACTCACGCTCCACTACTCTCTAAACCCGTCTGTAGAACCCTGTGGTCTACTCACGCTCCACTACTCTCTAAACCCGTCTGTAGAACCCTGTGGTCTACTCACGCTCCACTACTCTCTAAACCCGTCTGTAGAACCCTGTGGTCTACTCACGCTCCACTACTCTCTAAACCCGTCTGTAGAACCCTGTGGTCTACTCACGCTCCACTACTCTCTAAACCCGTCTGTAGAACCCTGTGGTCTACTCACGCTCCACTACTCTCTAAACCCGTCTGTAGAACCCTGTGGTCTACTCACGCTCCACTACTCTCTAAACCCGTCTGTAGAACCCTGTGGTCTACTCACGCTCCACTACTCTCTAAACCCGTCTGTAGAACCCTGTGGTCTACTCACGCTCCACTACTCTCTAAACCCGTCTGTAGAACCCTGTGGTCTACTCACGCTCCACTACTCTCTAAACCCGTCTGTAGAACCCTGTGGTCTACTCACGCTCCACTACTCTCTAAACCCGTCTGTAGAACCCTGTGGTCTACTCACGCTCCACTACTCTCTAAACCCGTCTGTAGAACCCTGTGGTCTACTCACGCTCCACTACTCTCTAAACCCGTCTGTAGAACCCTGTGGTCTACTCACGCTCCACTACTCTCTAAACCCGTCTGTAGAACCCTGTGGTCTACTCACGCTCCACTACTCTCTAAACCCGTCTGTAGAACCCTGTGGTCTACTCACGCTCCACTACTCTCTAAACCCGTCTGTAGAACCCTGTGGTCTACTCACGCTCCACTACTCTCTAAACCCGTCTGTAGAACCCTGTGGTCTACTCACGCTCCACTACTCTCTAAACCCGTCTGTAGAACCCTGTGGTCTACTCACGCTCCACTACTCTCTAAACCCGTCTGTAGAACCCTGTGGTCTACTCACGCTCCACTACTCTCTAAACCCGTCTGTAGAACCCTGTGGTCTACTCACGCTCCACTACTCTCTAAACCCGTCTGTAGAACCCTGTGGTCTACTCACGCTCCACTACTCTCTAAACCCGTCTGTAGAACCCTGTGGTCTACTCACGCTCCACTACTCTCTAAACCCGTCTGTAGAACCCTGTGGTCTACTCACGCTCCACTACTCTCTAAACCCGTCTGTAGAACCCTGTGGTCTACTCACGCTCCACTACTCTCTAAACCCGTCTGTAGAACCCTGTGGTCTACTCACGCTCCACTACTCTCTAAACCCGTCTGTAGAACCCTGTGGTCTACTCACGCTCCACTACTCTCTAAACCCGTCTGTAGAACCCTGTGGTCTACTCACGCTCCACTACTCTCTAAACCCGTCTGTAGAACCCTGTGGTCTACTCACGCTCCACTACTCTCTAAACCCGTCTGTAGAACCCTGTGGTCTACTCACGCTCCACTACTCTCTAAACCCGTCTGTAGAACCCTGTGGTCTACTCACGCTCCACTACTCTCTAAACCCGTCTGTAGAACCCTGTGGTCTACTCACGCTCCACTACTCTCTAAACCCGTCTGTAGAACCCTGTGGTCTACTCACGCTCCACTACTCTCTAAACCCGTCTGTAGAACCCTGTGGTCTACTCACGCTCCACTACTCTCTAAACCCGTCTGTAGAACCCTGTGGTCTACTCACGCTCCACTACTCTCTAAACCCGTCTGTAGAACCCTGTGGTCTACTCACGCTCCACTACTCTCTAAACCCGTCTGTAGAACCCTGTGGTCTACTCACGCTCCACTACTCTCTAAACCCGTCTGTAGAACCCTGTGGTCTACTCACGCTCCACTACTCTCTAAACCCGTCTGTAGAACCCTGTGGTCTACTCACGCTCCACTACTCTCTAAACCCGTCTGTAGAACCCTGTGGTCTACTCACGCTCCACTACTCTCTAAACCCGTCTGTAGAACCCTGTGGTCTACTCACGCTCCACTACTCTCTAAACCCGTCTGTAGAACCCTGTGGTCTACTCACGCTCCACTACTCTCTAAACCCGTCTGTAGAACCCTGTGGTCTACTCACGCTCCACTACTCTCTAAACCCGTCTGTAGAACCCTGTGGTCTACTCACGCTCCACTACTCTCTAAACCCGTCTGTAGAACCCTGTGGTCTACTCACGCTCCACTACTCTCTAAACCCGTCTGTAGAACCCTGTGGTCTACTCACGCTCCACTACTCTCTAAACCCGTCTGTAGAACCCTGTGGTCTACTCACGCTCCACTACTCTCTAAACCCGTCTGTAGAACCCTGTGGTCTACTCACGCTCCACTACTCTCTAAACCCGTCTGTAGAACCCTGTGGTCTACTCACGCTCCACTACTCTCTAAACCCGTCTGTAGAACCCTGTGGTCTACTCACGCTCCACTACTCTCTAAACCCGTCTGTAGAACCCTGTGGTCTACTCACGCTCCACTACTCTCTAAACCCGTCTGTAGAACCCTGTGGTCTACTCACGCTCCACTACTCTCTAAACCCGTCTGTAGAACCCTGTGGTCTACTCACGCTCCACTACTCTCTAAACCCGTCTGTAGAACCCTGTGGTCTACTCACGCTCCACTACTCTCTAAACCCGTCTGTAGAACCCTGTGGTCTACTCACGCTCCACTACTCTCTAAACCCGTCTGTAGAACCCTGTGGTCTACTCACGCTCCACTACTCTCTAAACCCGTCTGTAGAACCCTGTGGTCTACTCACGCTCCACTACTCTCTAAACCCGTCTGTAGAACCCTGTGGTCTACTCACGCTCCACTACTCTCTAAACCCGTCTGTAGAACCCTGTGGTCTACTCACGCTCCACTACTCTCTAAACCCGTCTGTAGAACCCTGTGGTCTACTCACGCTCCACTACTCTCTAAACCCGTCTGTAGAACCCTGTGGTCTACTCACGCTCCACTACTCTCTAAACCCGTCTGTAGAACCCTGTGGTCTACTCACGCTCCACTACTCTCTAAACCCGTCTGTAGAACCCTGTGGTCTACTCACGCTCCACTACTCTCTAAACCCGTCTGTAGAACCCTGTGGTCTACTCACGCTCCACTACTCTCTAAACCCGTCTGTAGAACCCTGTGGTCTACTCACGCTCCACTACTCTCTAAACCCGTCTGTAGAACCCTGTGGTCTACTCACGCTCCACTACTCTCTAAACCCGTCTGTAGAACCCTGTGGTCTACTCACGCTCCACTACTCTCTAAACCCGTCTGTAGAACCCTGTGGTCTACTCACGCTCCACTACTCTCTAAACCCGTCTGTAGAACCCTGTGGTCTACTCACGCTCCACTACTCTCTAAACCCGTCTGTAGAACCCTGTGGTCTACTCACGCTCCACTACTCTCTAAACCCGTCTGTAGAACCCTGTGGTCTACTCACGCTCCACTACTCTCTAAACCCGTCTGTAGAACCCTGTGGTCTACTCACGCTCCACTACTCTCTAAACCCGTCTGTAGAACCCTGTGGTCTACTCACGCTCCACTACTCTCTAAACCCGTCTGTAGAACCCTGTGGTCTACTCACGCTCCACTACTCTCTAAACCCGTCTGTAGAACCCTGTGGTCTACTCACGCTCCACTACTCTCTAAACCCGTCTGTAGAACCCTGTGGTCTACTCACGCTCCACTACTCTCTAAACCCGTCTGTAGAACCCTGTGGTCTACTCACGCTCCACTACTCTCTAAACCCGTCTGTAGAACCCTGTGGTCTACTCACGCTCCACTACTCTCTAAACCCGTCTGTAGAACCCTGTGGTCTACTCACGCTCCACTACTCTCTAAACCCGTCTGTAGAACCCTGTGGTCTACTCACGCTCCACTACTCTCTAAACCCGTCTGTAACCCTGTGGTCTACTCACGCTCCACTACTCTCTAAACCCGTCTGTAGAACCCTGTGGTCTACTCACGCTCCACTACTCTCTAAACCCGTCTGTAGAACCCTGTGGTCTACTCACGCTCCACTACTCTCTAAACCCGTCTGTAGAACCCTGTGGTCTACTCACGCTCCACTACTCTCTAAACCCGTCTAACCCTGTGGTCTACTCACGCTCCACTACTCTCTAAACCCGTCTGTAGAACCCTGTGGTCTACTCACGCTCCACTACTCTCTAAACCCGTCTGTAGAACCCTGTGGTCTACTCACGCTCCACTACTCTCTAAACCCGTCTGTAGAACCCTGTGGTCTACTCACGCTCCACTACTCTCTAAACCCGTCTGTAGAACCCTGTGGTCTACTCACGCTCCACTACTCTCTAAACCCGTCTGTAGAACCCTGTGGTCTACTCACGCTCCACTACTCTCTAAACCCGTCTGTAGAACCCTGTGGTCTACTCACGCTCCACTACTCTCTAAACCCGTCTGTAGAACCCTGTGGTCTACTCACGCTCCACTACTCTCTAAACCCGTCTGTAGAACCCTGTGGTCTACTCACGCTCCACTACTCTCTAAACCCGTCTGTAGAACCCTGTGGTCTACTCACGCTCCACTACTCTCTAAACCCGTCTGTAGAACCCTGTGGTCTACTCACGCTCCACTACTCTCTAAACCCGTCTGTAGAACCCTGTGGTCTACTCACGCTCCACTACTCTCTAAACCCGTCTGTAGAACCCTGTGGTCTACTCACGCTCCACTACTCTCTAAACCCGTCTGTAGAACCCTGTGGTCTACTCACGCTCCACTACTCTCTAAACCCGTCTGTAGAACCCTGTGGTCTACTCACGCTCCACTACTCTCTAAACCCGTCTGTAGAACCCTGTGGTCTACTCACGCTCCACTACTCTCTAAACCCGTCTGTAGAACCCTGTGGTCTACTCACGCTCCACTACTCTCTAAACCCGTCTGTAGAACCCTGTGGTCTACTCACGCTCCACTACTCTCTAAACCCGTCTGTAGAACCCTGTGGTCTACTCACGCTCCACTACTCTCTAAACCCGTCTGTAGAACCCTGTGGTCTACTCACGCTCCACTACTCTCTAAACCCGTCTGTAGAACCCTGTGGTCTACTCACCTCCACTACTCTCTAAACCCGTCTGTAGAACCCTGTGGTCTACTCACGCTCCACTACTCTCTAAACCCCTCTGTAGAACCCTGTGGTCTACTCACGCTCCACTACTCCTAACCCGTCTGTAGACCCTGTGGTCTACTCACGCTCCACTACTCTCTAAACCCGTCTGTAGAACCCTGTGGTCTACTCACGCTCCACTACTCTCTAAACCCGTCTGTAGAACCCTGTGGTCTACTCACGCTCCACTACTCTCTAAACCCGTCTGTAGAACCCTGTGGTCTACTCACGCTCCACTACTCTCTAAACCCGTCTGTAGAACCCTGTGGTCTACTCACGCTCCACTACTCTCTAAACCCGTCTGTAGAACCCTGTGGTCTACTCACGCTCCACTACTCTCTAAACCCGTCTGTAGAACCCTGTGGTCTACTCACGCTCCACTACTCTCTAAACCCGTCTGTAGAACCCTGTGGTCTACTCACGCTCCACTACTCTCTAAACCCGTCTGTAGAACCCTGTGGTCTACTCACGCTCCACTACTCTCTAAACCCGTCTGTAGAACCCTGTGGTCTACTCACGCTCCACTACTCTCTAAACCCGTCTGTAGAACCCTGTGGTCTACTCACGCTCCACTACTCTCTAAACCCGTCTGTAGAACCCTGTGGTCTACTCACGCTCCAATACTCTCTAAACCCGTCTGTAGAACCCTGTGGTCTACTCACGCTCCACTACTCTCTAAACCGTCTGTAGAACCCTGTGGTCGTACTCACGCTCCACTACTCTCTAAACCCCGTCTGTAGAACCATGTGGTCTACTCACGCTCCACTACTCTCTAAACCCGTCGTAGACCCTGTGGTCTACTCACGCTCCACTACTCTCTAAACCCGTCTGTAGAACCTGTGGTCCTACTCACGCTCCACTACCTCTCTAAACCCGTCTGTAGAACCCTGTGGTCTACTCCACGCTCCACTACTCTCTAACCGTCTGTAGAACCCTGTGGTCTACTCACGCTCCACTACTCTCTAACCCCGTCTGTAGAACCCTGTGGTCTACTCACGCTCCACTACTCTCTAAACCCGTCTGTAGAACCCTGTTGCTCTACACACGCTCCACTACTCTCTAATCACGTCTGTAGAAACCCTTGCTCTACTCACGCTCCACTACTCTCTAACCCCGTCTGTAGAACCCTGTGGTCTACTCACGCTCCACTACTCTCTAAACCCGTCCTGTAGAACCCTGTGGTCTACTCACGCTCCACTACTCTCTAAACCCGTCTGTAGAACCCTGTGGTCTACTCACGCTCCACTACTCTCTAAACCCGTCTGTGAACCCTGTGGTCTACTCACGCTCCACTACTCTCTAAACCCCGTCTGTAGAACCCTGTTGTCTACTCACGCTCACTACTCTCTAAACCCGTCTGTAGAACCCTGTGGTCCTACTCACACTCCACTACTCTCTAAACCCCGTCTGTAGAACCCTGTGGTCTACTCACGCTCCACTACTCTCTAAACACTCGTAGACCTGTGGTCTACTACTCACGACTCTCTAAACCCGTCTGTAGAACCCTGTGGTCTACTCACGCTCCACTACTCTCTAAACCCCGTCTGTAGAACCCTGTGGTCTACTCACGCTCCACTACTCTCTAAACCCCGTCTAAAACCCTGTGGTCTACTCACGCTCCACTACTCTCTAACCCGTCTGTAGAAAACCTGTGGTCTACTCACCCCACTACTCTCTAAACCCCGTCTGTAGAACCCTGTGGTCTACTCACGCTCCACTACTCTCTAAACCCATCTGTAAAACCCTGTGGTCTACTCACGCTCCACTACTCTCTAAACCCGTCTTAGAACCCTGTGGTCTACTCACGCTCCACTACTCTCTAAACCCGTCTGTAGAACCCTGTGGTCTACTCACGCTCCACTACTCTCTAAACCCGTCTGTAAAACCCTGTGGTCCTACTCACGCTCCACTACTCTCTAAACCCGTCTGTAGAACCCTGTGGTCTACTCACGCTCCCTACTCTCTAAACCCGTCTGTAGAACCCTGTGGTCTACTCACGCTCCACTGACTCTCTAAACCCGTCTGTAGACCCTGTGGTCTACTCACGCTCCACTACTCTCTAAACCCGTCTTAGAAACCCTGTGGTCTACTCACGCTCCCACTTAACCTCTTAAAAACCCGTCTGTAAAACCCTGTGGTCTACTCACGCCCCACTACTCTCTAACCACCGTCTGTAAAACCCTGTGGTCTACTCACGCTCCACTACTCTCTAACCCCGTCTGTGTAGAACCCCTGTGGTCTACTCACGCTCCCACTACTCTCTAAAACCCGTCTAACCCTGTGGTCTACTCACGCTCCACTACTCTCTAAACCCCGTCTGTAAACCCTGGGTCTACCACGCTCCACTCCTCTCTAACCCGTCTTAAACCCTGTGGTCTACACACGCCCACTACTCTCTAAATCCACGTCTGTAGAACCCTGTGTCTACTCACGCTCCACTACTCTCTAAACCGTCTGTAGAAACCCTGTGGTCGACTCACGCTCCACTACTCTCTAAACCCGTCGTAGACCCTGTGCTCTACTCACGCTCCACTACTCCTAAACCCGTCTGTAGACCCTGTGGTCTACTCACGCTCCACTACTCTCTAAACCCGTCTGTAGAACCCTGTGGTCTACTCACGCTCCCTACTCTCTAAACCCGTCGTAGAACCTGTGGTCTACTCAACGCTCCACTACTCTCTAAACCCCGTCTGTAGAACCTGTGGTCTACTCACGCTCCACTACTCTCTAAAAAACACCCGTCTGTAGAACCCTGTGGTCTACTCACGCTCCACTACTCTCTAAACCCGTCTGTAGAACCCTGTGGTCTACTCACGCTCCACTACTCTCTAAACCCGTCTAAACCCTGTGGTCTACTCACGCTCCACTACGTCTCTAACCCGTCTGTAACCCTGTGGTCTACTCACGCTCCACTACTCTCTAAACCCGTCTGTAGAACCCTGTGGTCTACTCACGCTCCACTACTCTCTAAACCCGTCTGTAGAACCCTGTGGTCTACTCCACGCTCCACTACTCTCTAAACCCGTCTGTAGAACCCTGTGGTCTACTCACGCTCCACTACTCTCTAAACCCGTCTGTAGAACCCTGTGGTCTACTCACGCTCCACTACTCTCTAAACCCGTCTGTAGAACCCTGTGGTCTACTCACGCTCCACTACTCTCTAAACCCGTCTGTAGAACCCTGTGGTCTACTCACGCTCCACTACTCTCTAAACCCGTCTGTAGAACCCTGTGGTCTACTCACGCTCCACTACTCTCTAAACCCGTCTGTAGAACCCTGTGGTCTACTCACGCTCCACTACTCTCTAAACCCCGCCTGTAGAACCCTGTGGTCTACTCACGCTCCACTACTCTCTAAACCCGTCTAACCCTGTGGTTCTACATCACGCTCCACTACTCTCTAAACCCCGTCTGTAACTCTGTGGTCTACTCACACCTCCACTACTCTCTAAACCCGTCTGTAGAACCCGTGGTCTACTCACGCTCCACTACTCTCTAACCCGTCTGTAAGAACCCTGTGCTCTACTCACGCTCCACTACTCTCTAACCCGTCTGTATAACCCTGTGGTCTACTCACGCCCCACTACTCTCTAAACCCGTCTGTAAACCCTGTGGTCTACTCACGCTCCACTACTCTCTAAACCCGTCTGTAGAACCCTGTGGGTCTACTCACGCTCCACTACTCTCTAAACCCGTCTGTAGAACCCTGTGGTCTACTCACGCTCCACTACTCTCTAAAACCCGTCTGTAGAACCCTGTGGTCTACTCACGCTCCCACTACTCTCTAAAACCCGTCTGTAGAACCCTGTGGTCTACTCACGCTCCACTACTCTCTAAACCCGTCTGTAGAACCCTGTGGTCTACTCACGCTCCACTACTCTCTAAACCCGTCTGTAGAACCCTGTGGTCTACTCACGCTCCACTACTCTCTAAACCCGTCTGTAGAACCCTGTGGTCTACTCACGCTCCACTACTCTCTAAACCCGTCTGTAGAACCCTGTGGTCTACTCACGCTCCCTACTCTCTAAACCCGTCTGTAGAACCCTGTGGTCTACTCACGCTCCACTACTCTCTAAACCCGTCTGTAGAACCCTGTGGTCTACTCACGCGCCACTACCCTACCGTCTAACCCTGTGGTCTACTCACGCTCCACTCCTCTCTAAACCCGTCTGTAGAACCCTGTGGTCTACTCACGCTCCACTACTCTCTAAACCCGTCTGTAGAACCCTGTGGTCTACTCACGCTCCACTACTCTCTAAACCCGTCTGTAGAACCCTGTGGTCTACTCACGCTCCACTACTCTCTAAACCCCGTCTGTAGAACCCTGTGGTCTACTCACGCTCCACTACTCTCTAAACCCGTCTGTAGAACCCTGTGGTCTACTCACGCCCACTACTCTCTAAACCCGTCTGTAGAACCCTGTGGTCTACTCACGCTCCCACTACTCTCTAAACCCGTCTGTAGAACCCTGTGGTCTACTCACGCTCCACTACTCTCTAAACCCCAGTCTGTAGAACCCTGTGGTCTACTCACGCTCCCACTACTCTCTAAACCCGTCTGTAGAACCCTGTGGTCTACTCACGCTCCACTTACTCTCTAAAAACCCGTCTGTAGAACCCTGTGGTCCTACTCAACGCTCCACTACTCTCTAAACCCGTCTGTATAACCCTGTGGTCTACTCACGCTCCACTACTCTCTAAACCCGTCTGTAGAACCCTGTGGTCTACTCACACTCCACTACTCTCTAAACCACCCGTCTGTAGAACCCCTGTGGTCTACTCACACTCCACTACTTCTCTAAACCCGTCTGTAGAACCCTGTGTCTACTCACGCTCCATACTCTCTAAACCCGTGTAGAACCTGTGGTCTACTCACGCTCCACTACTCTCTAAACCCCGTCTGTAGAACCCTGTGTCTACTCACGCTCCACTACTCTCTAAACCCGTCTGTAGAACCCTGTGGTCTACTCACGCTCCACTACTCTCTAACCCGTCTGTAGAACCCTGTGGTCTACTCACGCTCCACTACTCTCTAAACCCCGTCTGTAGAACCCTGTGGTCTACTCACGCTCCACTACTCTCTAAACCCGTCTGTAGAACCCTGTGGTCTACTCACGCTCCACTACTCTCTAAACCCGTCTGTAGAACCCTGTGGTCTACTCACGCTCCACTACTCTCTAAACCCGTCTGTAGAACCCTGTGGTCTACTCACGCTCCACTACTCTCTAAACCCGTCTGTAGAACCCTGTGGTCTACTCACGCTCCACTACTTCTCTAAACCCGTCTGTAAAACCCTGTGGTCTACTCACGCCCACTACTCTTCTAAACCCGTCTGTAGAACCCTGTGGTCTACTCACGCTCCACTACTCTCTAAACCGTCTGTAGAACCCTGTGGTCTACTCACGGCTCCACTACTCTCTAAACCCCGTCTGTAGAACCCTGTGGTCTACTCACGCTCCACTACTCTCTAAACCCCGTCTGTAGAACCCTGTGGTCTACTCACGCTCCACTACTCTCTAAACCCCGTCTGTAGAAACCTGTGGTCTACTCACGCTCCACTACTCTTCTAAACCCGTCTGTAGAACCCTGTGGTCTACTCACGCTCCACTACTCTCTAAACCCGTCGTAGAACCCTGTGGTCTACTCACGCTCCACTACTCTCTAAACCCCGTCTGTAGAACCCCTGTGGTCTACTCACGCTCCACTACTCTCTAAACCCGTCTGTAGAACCCTGTGGTCTACTCACGCTCCACTACTCTCTAAACCCGTCTGTAGAACCCTGTGGTCTACTCACAGCTCCACTACTCTCTAAACCCGTCTGTAGAACCCTGTGGTCTACTCACGCTCCACTACTCTCTAAACCCGTCTGTAGAACCCTGTGGTCTACTCACGCTCCACTACTCTCTAAACCCCGTCTGTAGAACCCTGTGGTCTACTCACGCTCCACTACTCTCTAAACCCGTCTGTAGAACCCTGTGGTCTACTCACGCTCCACTACTCTCTAAACCCGTCTGTAGAACCCTGTGGTCTACTCACGCTCCACTACTCTCTAAACCCCGTCTGTAGAACCCTGTGGTCTACTCACGCTCCACTACTCTCTAAACCCGTCTGTAGAACCCTGTGGTCTACTCACGCTCCACTACTCTCTAAACCCGTCTGTAGACCCTGTGGTCTACTCACGCTCCACTACTCTCTAACCCGTCTGTAGAACCCTGTGGTCTACTCACGCTCCACTACTCTCTAAACCCGTCTGTAGAACCCTGTGGTCTACCTCACGCTCCACTACTCTCTAAACCCGTCTTAGAACCCTGTGGTCTACTCACGCTCCACTACTCTCTAAACCCGTCTGTAGAACCCTGTGGTCTACTCACGCTCCACTACTCTCTAAACCCGTCTGTAGAACCCTGTGTCTACTCACCTCCACTACTCTCTAAACCCGTCTGTAGAACCCTGTGGTCTACTCACGCTCCACTACTCTCTAATCCCTCTGTAGAACCTGTGGTCTACTCACGCTCCACTACTCTTCCTAAACCGTCTGTAGAACCCTGTGGTCTATCTCACGCTCCACTACTCTCTAAACCCGTCTGTAGAACCCTGTGGTCTACTCACGCTCCACTACTCTCTAAACCCCGTCTGTAGAACCCTGTGGTCTACTCCGCTCCACTACTCTCTAAACCGTCTGTAGAACCTGTGGTCTACTCACGCTCCACTACTCTCTAAACCCGTCTGTAGAACCCTGTGGTCTACTCACGCTCCACTACTCTCTAAACCCGTCTGTAGAACCCTGTGGTCTACTCACGCTCCACTACTCTCTAAACCCCGTCTGTAGAACCCTGTGGTCTACTCACGCTCCACTACTCTCTAAACCCGTCTGTAGAACCCTGTGGTCTACTCACGCTCCACTACTCTCTAAACCCGTCTGTAGAACCCTGTGGTCTACTCACGCTCCATACTCTCTAAACCCGTCTGTAGAACCCTGTGGTCTACTCACGCTCCACTACTCTCTAAACCCGTCTGTAGAACCCTGTGGTCTACTCACGCTCCACTACTCTCTAAACCCCGTCTGTAGAACCCTGTGGTCTACTCACGCTCCATTACTCTCTAAACCCGCTGTAGAACCTGTGGTCTACTCACCGCTCCACTACTCTCTAACCCCGTCTGTAGAACCCTGTGGTCTACTCACGCCCCACTACTCTCTAAACCCGTCTGTAGAACCCTGTGGTCTACTCACGCCTCCACTACTCTCTAAACCCCGTCTGTAGAACCCTGTGGTCTACTCACGCTCCACTACTCTCTAAACCCGTCTGTAGAACCCTGTGGTCTACTCACGCTCCACTACTCTCTAAACCGTCTGTAGAACCCTGTGGTCTTACTCACGCTCCACTACTCTCTAAACCCGTCTAACCTGTGGTCTACTCACGCTCCACTACTCTCTAAACCCGTCTGTAAACCTGTGTCTACTCACGCTCCATACCTCTAAACCCCGTCGTAGAACCCTGTGGTCTACTCACGGCTCCACTACCTCTCTCAACCCCGTCTGTAGAACCCTGTGGTCTACTCACGCTCCACTACTCTCTAAACCCGTCTGTAGAACCCTGTGGTCTACTCACGCTCCACTACTCTCTAAACCCGTCTGTAGAACCCTGTGGTCTACTCACGCTCCACTACTCTCTAAACCCGTCTGTAGAACCCTGTGGTCTACTCACGCTCCACTACTCTCTAAACCCGTCTGTAGAACCCTGTGGTCTACTCACGCTCCACTACTCTCTAAACCCGTCTGTAGAACCCTGTGGTCTACTCACGCTCCACTACTCTCTAAACCCGTCTGTAGAACCCTGTGGTCTACTCACGCTCCACTACTCTCTAAACCCGTCTGTAGAACCCTGTGGTCTACTCACGCTCCACTACTCTCTAAACCCCGTCTGTAGAAACCCTGTGGTCTACTCACGCTCCCACTACCTCTCTAAACCCGTCTGTAGAACCCTGTTGGTCTACTCACGCTCCACTACTCTCTAAACCCGTCTGTAGAACCCTGTGGTCTACTCACGCTCCACTACTCTCTAAACCCGTCTGTAGACCCTGTGGTCTACTCACGCTCCACTACTCTCTAAACCCGTCTGTAGAACCCTGTGGTCTACTCACGCTCCACTACTCTCTAAACCCGTCTGTAGAACCCTGTGGTCTACTCACGCTCCACTACTCTCTAAACCCGTCTGTAGAACCCTGTGGTCTACTCACGCTCCACTACTCTCTAAACCCGTCTGTAGAACCCTGTGGTCTACTCACGCTCCACTACTCTCTAAACCCGTCTGTAGAACCCTGTGGTCTACTCACGCTCCACTACTCTCTAAACCCGTCTGTAGAACCCTGTGGTCTACTCACGCTCCACTACTCTCTAAACCCGTCTGTAGAACCCTGTGGTCTACTCACGCTCCACTACTCTCTAAACCCGTCTGTAGAACCCTGTGGTCTACTCACGCTCCACTACTCTCTAAACCCGTCTGTAGAACCCTGTGGTCTACTCACGCTCCACTACTCTCTAAACCCGTCTGTAGAACCCTGTGGTCTACTCACGCTCCACTACTCTCTAAACCCGTCTGTAGAACCCTGTGGTCTACTCACGCTCCACTACTCTCTAAACCCGTCTGTAGAACCCTGTGGTCTACTCACGCTCCACTACTCTCTAAACCCGTCTGTAGAACCCTGTGCTCTACTCACGCTCCATTACTCTCTAAACCCGTCTGTAGAACCCTGTGGTCTACTCACGCTCCACTACTCTCTAAACCCCGTCTGTAGAACCCTGTGGTCTACTCACGCTCCACTACTCTCTAAACCCCGTCTGTAGAAACCCTGTGGTCTACTCACGCTCCACTACTCTCTAAACCCGTCTAACCCTGTGGTCTACTCACGCCCCACTCCTCTCTAAACCCTGTCTGTAGAACCATGTGGTCTACTCACGCTCCACTACTCTCTAAACCCCGTCTGTAGAACCCTGTGGTCTACTCACACTCCACTACTCTCTAAACCCCATCTGTAGAACCCTTTGGTCTACTCACGCCCCACTCCTCTCTAAACCCCGTCTGTAGAACCATGTGGTCTACTCACGCTCCACTACTCTCTAAACCCGTCTGTAGAACCCTGTGGTCTACTCACGCTCCACTACTCTCTAAACCCGTCTAACCCTGTGGTCTACTCACGCTCCACTACTCTCTAAACCCGTCTAACTCTGTGGTCTACTCACACCCCACTACTCTCTAAACCCCGTCTGTAGAACCCTGTGGTCTACTCACGCTCCACTACTCTCTACACCCGTCTGTAGAACCCTGTGGTCTACACACGCTCCACTACTCTCTAATCCCATCTGTAGAACCCTGTGCTCTACTCACGCTCCACTACTCTCTAAACCCGTCTGTAGAACCCTGTGGTCTACTCACGCCCCACTACTCTCTAAACCCGTCTGTAGAACCCTGTGCCCTACTCACGCTCCACTACTCTCTAAACCCGTCTGTATAACCCTGTGGTCTACTCACGCCCCACTACTCTCTAAACCCGTCTGTAGAACCCTGTGGTCTACTCACGCTCCACTACTCTCTAAACCCGTCTGTAGAACCCTGTGGTCTACTCCGCTCCACTACTCTCTAAACCCGTCTGTAGAACCCTGTGGTCTACTCACGCTCCACTACTCTCTAAACCCGTCTGTAGAACCCTGTGGTCTACTCACGCTCCACTACTCTCTAAACCCGTCTGTAGAACCCTGTGGTCTACTCACGCTCCACGACTCTCTAAACCCATCTGTAGAACCCTGTGGTCTACTCACGCTCCACTACTCTCTAAACCCGTCTGTAGAACCCTGTGGTCTACTCACGCTCCACTACTCTCTAAACCCGTCTGTAGAACCCTGTGGTCTACTCACGCTCCACTACTCTCTAAACCCGTCTGTAGGACCCTGTGGTCTACTCACGCTCCACTACTCTCTAAACCCGTCTAACCCTGTGGTCTACTCACGCCCCACTCCTCTCTAAACCCTGTCTGTAGAACCATGTGGTCTACTCACGCTCCACTACTCTCTAAACCCGTCTGTAGAACCCTGTGGTCTACTCACGCTCCACTACTCTCTAAGCCCGTCTAACCCTGTGGTCTACTCACGCTCCACTACTCTCTAAACCCGTCTAACCCTGTGGTCTACTCACGCTCTCTAAACCCGTCTGTAGAACCCTGTGGTCTACTCACGCTCCACTACTCTCTAAACCCGTCTGTAGAACCCTGTGGTCTACTCACGCTCCACTACTCTCTAAACCCGTCTGTAGAACCCTGTGCTCTACTCACGCTCCACTACTCTCTAAACCCGTCTGTAGAACCCTGTGGTCTACTCACGCTCCACTACTCTCTAAATCCGTCTGTAGAACCCTGTGGTCTACTCACGCTCCATTACTCTCTAAACCCGTCTGTAGAACCCTGTGGTCTACTCACGCTCCACTACTCTCTAAACCCCGTCTGTAGAACCCTGTGGTCTACTCACGCTCCACTACTCTCTAAACCCCGTCTGTAGAACCCTGTGGTCTACTCACGCTCCACTACTCTCTAAACCCGTCTAACCCTGTGGTCTACTCACGCCCCACTCCTCTCTAAACCCCGTCTGTAGAACCATGTGGTCTACTCAAGCTCCACTACTCTCTAAACCCGTCTGTAGAACACTGTGGTCTACTCACGCTCCACTACTCTCTAAACACGTCTGTAGAACTCTCTAGTGGAGCGTGTGTATAACCCGTCTGTAGAACCCTGTGGTCTACTCACGCTCCACTACTCTCTAAACCCCATCTGTAGAACCCTGTGGTCTACTCACGCTCCACTACTCTCTAAACCCCGTCTGTAGAACCCTGTGGTCTACTCACGCTCCACTACTCTCTAAACCCGTCTAACCCTGTGGTCTACTCACGCCCCACTCCTCTCTAAACCCCGTCTGTAGAACCATGTGGTCTACTCACGCTCCACTACTCTCTAAACCCGTCTGTAGAACCCTGTGGTCTACTCACGCTCCACTACTCTCTAAACCCGTCTAACCCTGTGGTCTACTCACGCTCCACTACTCTCTAAACCCGTCTAACCCTGTGGTCTACTCACGCTCCACTACTCTCTAAACCCGTCTGTAGGACCCTGTGGTCTACTCACGCTCCACTACTCTCTAAACCCGTCTAACCCTGTGGTCTACTCACGCCCCACTCCTCTCTAAACCCTGTCTGTAGAACCATGTGGTCTACTCACGCTCCACTACTCTCTAAACCCGTCTGTAGAACCCTGTGGTCTACTCACGCTCCACTACTCTCTAAGCCCGTCTAACCCTGTGGTCTACTCACGCTCCACTACTCTCTAAACCCGTCTAACCCTGTGGTCTACTCACGCTCTCTAAACCCGTCTGTAGAACCCTGTGGTCTACTCACGCTCCACTACTCTCTAAACCCGTCTGTAGAACCCTGTGGTCTACTCACGCTCCACTACTCTCTAAACCCGTCTGTAGAACCCTGTGGTCTACTCACGCTCCACTACTCTCTAAACCCGTCTGTAGAACCCTGTGCTCTACTCACGCTCCACTACTCTCTAAACCCGTCTGTAGAACCCTGTGGTCTACTCACGCTCCACTACTCTCTAAACCCGTCTGTAGAACCCTGTGGTCTACTCACGCTCCATTACTCTCTAAACCCGTCTGTAGAACCCTGTGGTCTACTCACTCTCCACTACTCTCTAAACCCCGTCTGTAGAACCCTGTGGTCTACTCACGCTCCACTACTCTCTAAACCCGTCTAACCCTGTGGTCTACTCACGCCCCACTCCTCTCTAAACCCCGTCTGTAGAACCATGTGGTCTACTCAAGCTCCACTACTCTCTAAACCCGTCTGTAGAACACTGTGGTCTACTCACGCTCCACTACTCTCTAAACACGTCTGTAGAACTCTCTAGTGGAGCGTGTGTATAACCCGTCTGTAGAACCCTGTGGTCTACTCACGCTCCACTACTCTCTAAACCCCATCTGTAGAACCCTGTGGTCTACTCACGCTCCACTACTCTCTAAACCCCGTCTGTAGAACCCTGTGGTCTACTCACGCTCCACTACTCTCTAAACCCGTCTAACCCTGTGGTCTACTCACGCCCCACTCCTCTCTAAACCCCGTCTGTAGAACCATGTGGTCTACTCACGCTCCACTACTCTCTAAACCCGTCTGTAGAACCCTGTGGTCTACTCACGCTCCACTACTCTCTAAACCCGTCTAACCCTGTGGTCTACTCACGCTCCACTACTCTCTAAACCCGTCTAACCCTGTGGTCTACTCACGCTCCACTACTCTCTAAACCCCGTCTGTAGAACCCTGTGGTCTACTCACGCTCCACTACTCTCTAAACCCGTCTGTAGAACACTGTGGTCTACACACGCTCCACTACTCTCTAATCCCGTCTGTAGAACCCTGTGCTCTACTCACGCTCCACTACTCTCTAAACCCGTCTGTATAACCCTGTGGTCTACTCACGCCCCACTACTCTCTAAACCCATCTGTAGAACCCTGTGGTCTACTCACGCTCCACTACTCTCTAAACCCGTCTGTAGAACCCTGTGGTCTACTCACGCCCCACTACTCTCTAAACCCGTCTGTAGAACCCTGTGGTCTACTCACGCTCCACTACTCTCTAAACCCGTCTGTAGAACCCTGTGGTCTACTCACGCCCCACTACTCTCTAAACCCGTCTGTAGAACCCTGTGGTCTACTCACGCTCCACTACTCTCTAAACCCGTCTGTAGAACCCTGTGGTCTACTCACGCTCCACTACTCTCTAAACCCGTCTTTAGAACCCTGTGGTCTACTCACGCTCCACTACTCTCTAAACCCGTCTGTAGAACCCTGTGGTCTACTCACGCTCCACTACTCTCTAAACCCTCCTGTAGAACCATGTGGTCTACTCACGCTCCACTACTCTCTAAACCCGTCTGTAGAACCCTGTGGTCTACTCACGCTCCACTACTCTCTAAACCCCGTCTGTAGAACCCTGTGGTCTACTCACGCTCCACTACTCTCTAAACACGTCTGTAGAACTCTCTAGTGGAGCGTGTGTATAACCCGTCTGTAGAACCCTGTGGTCTACTCACGCTCCACTACTCTCTAAACCCCATCTGTAGAACCCTGTGGTCTACTCACGCTCCACTACTCTCTAAACCCCGTCTGTAGAACCCTGTGGTCTACTCACGCTCCACTACTCTCTAAACCCGTCTAACCCTGTGGTCTACTCACGCCCCACTCCTCTCTAAACCCCGTCTGTAGAACCATGTGGTCTACTCACGCTCCACTACTCTCTAAACCCGTCTGTAGAACCCTGTGGTCTACTCACGCTCCACTACTCTCTAAACCCGTCTAACCCTGTGGTCTACTCACGCTCCACTACTCTCTAAACCCGTCTAACCCTGTGGTCTACTCACGCTCCACTACTCTCTAAACCCCGTCTGTAGAACCCTGTGGTCTACTCACGCTCCACTACTCTCTAAACCCGTCTGTAGAACACTGTGGTCTACACACGCTCCACTACTCTCTAATCCCGTCTGTAGAACCCTGTGCTCTACTCACGCTCCACTACTCTCTAAACCCGTCTGTATAACCCTGTGGTCTACTCACGCCCCACTACTCTCTAAACCCATCTGTAGAACCCTGTGGTCTACTCACGCTCCACTACTCTCTAAACCCGTCTGTAGAACCCTGTGGTCTACTCACGCCCCACTACTCTCTAAACCCGTCTGTAGAACCCTGTGGTCTACTCACGCTCCACTACTCTCTAAACCCGTCTGTAGAACCCTGTGGTCTACTCACGCCCCACTACTCTCTAAACCCGTCTGTAGAACCCTGTGGTCTACTCACGCTCCACTACTCTCTAAACCCGTCTGTAGAACCCTGTGGTCTACTCACGCTCCACTACTCTCTAAACCCGTCTTTAGAACCCTGTGGTCTACTCACGCTCCACTACTCTCTAAACCCGTCTGTAGAACCCTGTGGTCTACTCACGCTCCACTACTCTCTAAACCCTTCTGTAGAACCCTGTGGTCTACTCACGCTCCACTACTCTCTAAACCCGTCTGTAGAACCCTGTGGTCTACTCACGCTCCACTACTCTCTAAACCCCGTCTGTAGAACCCTGTGGTCTACTCACGCTCCACTACTCTCTAAACCCCGTCTGTAGAACCCTGTGGTCTACTCACGCTCCACTACTCTCTAAACCCGTCTAACCCTGTGGTCTACTCACGCTCCACTACTCTCTAAACCCGTCTGTAGAACCCTGTGGTCTACTCACGCTCCACTACTCTCTAAACCCGTCTGTAGAACCCTGTGGTCTACTCACGCTCCACTACTCTCTAAACCCGTCTGTAGAACCCTGTGGTCTACTCACGCCCCACTACTCTCTAAACCCCGTCTGTAGAACCCTGTGGTCTACTCACGCTCCACTACTCTCTAAACCCCGTCTGTAGAACCCTGTGGTCTACTCACGCTCCACTACTCTCTAAACCCGTCTGTAGAACCCTGTGGTCTACTCACGCTCCACTACTCTCTAAACCCGTCTGTAGAACCCTGTGGTCTACTCACGCTCCACTACTCTCTAAACCCGTCTGTAGAACCCTGTGGTCTACTCACGCTCCACTACTCTCTAAACCCGTCTGTAGATCCCTGTGGTCTACTCACGCTCCACTACTCTCTAAACCCTTCTGTAGAACCCTGTGGTCTACTCACGCTCCACTACTCTCTAAACTCGTCTGTAGAACCCTGTGGTCTACTCACGCTCCACTACTCTCTAAACCCCGTCTGTAGAACCCTGTGGTCTACTCACGCTCCACTACTCTCTAAACCCGTCTAACCCTGTGGTCTACTCACGCCCCACTCCTCTCTAAACCCTGTCTGTAGAACCATGTGGTCTACTCAAGCTCCACTACTCTCTAAACCCGTCTGTAGAACACTGTGGTCTACTCACGCTCCACTACTCTCTAAACACGTCTGTAGAACTCTCTAGTGGAGCGTGTGTATAACCCGTCTGTAGAACCCTGTGGTCTACTCACGCTCCACTACTCTCTAAACCCCATCTGTAGAACCCTGTGGTCTACTCACGCTCCACTACTCTCTAAACCCCGTCTGTAGAACCCTGTGGTCTACTCACGCTCCACTACTCTCTAAACCCGTCTAACCCTGTGGTCTACTCACGCCCCACTCCTCTCTAAACCCCGTCTGTAGAACCATGTGGTCTACTCACGCTCCACTACTCTCTAAACCCGTCTGTAGAACCCTGTGGTCTACTCACGCTCCACTACTCTCTAAACCCGTCTAACCCTGTGGTCTACTCACGCTCCACTACTCTCTAAACCCGTCTAACCCTGTGGTCTACTCACGCTCCACTACTCTCTAAACCCGTCTGTAGGACCCTGTGGTCTACTCACGCTCCACTACTCTCTAAACCCGTCTAACCCTGTGGTCTACTCACGCCCCACTCCTCTCTAAACCCTGTCTGTAGAACCATGTGGTCTACTCACGCTCCACTACTCTCTAAACCCGTCTGTAGAACCCTGTGGTCTACTCACGCTCCACTACTCTCTAAGCCCGTCTAACCCTGTGGTCTACTCACGCTCCACTACTCTCTAAACCCGTCTAACCCTGTGGTCTACTCACGCTCTCTAAACCCGTCTGTAGAACCCTGTGGTCTACTCACGCTCCACTACTCTCTAAACCCGTCTGTAGAACCCTGTGCTCTACTCACGCTCCACTACTCTCTAAACCCGTCTGTAGAACCCTGTGGTCTACTCACGCTCCACTACTCTCTAAACCCGTCTGTAGAACCCTGTGGTCTACTCACGCTCCATTACTCTCTAAACCCGTCTGTAGAACCCTGTGGTCTACTCACGCTCCACTACTCTCTAAACCCCGTCTGTAGAACCCTGTGGTCTACTCACGCTCCACTACTCTCTAAACCCCGTCTGTAGAACCCTGTGGTCTACTCACGCTCCACTACTCTCTAAACCCGTCTAACCCTGTGGTCTACTCACGCCCCACTCCTCTCTAAACCCCGTCTGTAGAACCATGTGGTCTACTCAAGCTCCACTACTCTCTAAACCCGTCTGTAGAACACTGTGGTCTACTCACGCTCCACTACTCTCTAAACACGTCTGTAGAACTCTCTAGTGGAGCGTGTGTATAACCCGTCTGTAGAACCCTGTGGTCTACTCACGCTCCACTCCTCTCTAAACCCCGTCTGTAGAACCATGTGGTCTACTCACGCTCCACTACTCTCTAAACCCGTCTGTAGAACCCTGTGGTCTACTCACGCTCCACTACTCTCTAAACCCGTCTAACCCTGTGGTCTTCTCACGCTCCACTACTCTCTAAACCCGTCTAACCCTGTGGTCTACTCACGCTCCACTACTCTCTAAACCCGTCTGACTCTGTGGTCTACTCACACCCCACTACTCTCTAAACCCCGTCTGTAGAACCCTGTGGTCTACTCACGCTCCACTACTCTCTAAACCCGTCTGTAGAACACTGTGGTCTACACACGCTCCACTACTCTCTAATCCCGTCTGTAGAACCCTGTGCTCTACTCACGCTCCACTACTCTCTAAACCCGTCTGTATAACCCTGTGGTCTACTCACGCCCCACTACTCTCCAAACCCATCTGTAGAACCCTGTGGTCTACTCACGCTCCACTACTCTCTAAACCCGTCTGTAGAACCCTGTGGTCTACTCACGCCCCACTACTCTCTAAACTCGTCTGTAGAACCCTGTGGTCTACTCACGCTCCACTACTCTCTAAACCCGTCTGTAGAACCCTGTGGTCTACTCACGCCCCACTACTCTCTAAACCCGTCTGTAGAACCCTGTGGTCTACTCACGCTCCACTACTCTCTAAACCCGTCTGTAGAACCCTGTGGTCTACTCACGCTCCACTACTCTCTAAACCCGTCTGTAGAACCCTGTGGTCTACTCACGCTCCACTACTCTCTAAACCCGTCTGTAGAACCCTGTGGTCTACTCACGCTCCACTACTCTCTAAACCCTTCTGTAGAACCCTGTGGTCTACTCACGCTCCACTACTCTCTAAACCCGTCTGTAGAACCCTGTGGTCTACTCACGCTCCACTACTCTCTAAACCCCGTCTGTAGAACCCTGTGGTCTACTCACGCTCCACTACTCTCTAAACCCCGTCTGTAGAACCCTGTGGTCTACTCACGCTCCACTACTCTCTAAACCCGTCTAACCCTGTGGTCTACTCACGCTCCACTACTCTCTAAACCCGTCTGTAGAACCCTGTGGTCTACTCACGCTCCACTACTCTCTAAACCCGTCTGTAGAACCCTGTGGTCTACTCACGCTCCACTACTCTCTAAACCCGTCTGTAGAACCCTGTGGTCTACTCACGCCCCACTACTCTCTAAACCCCGTCTGTAGAACCCTGTGGTCTACTCACGCTCCACTACTCTCTAAACCCCGTCTGTAGAACCCTGTGGTCTACTCACGCTCCACTACTCTCTAAACCCGTCTGTAGAACCCTGTGGTCTACTCACGCTCCACTACTCTCTAAACCCGTCTAACCCTGTGGTCTACTCACGCTCCACTACTCTCTAAACCCGTCTGTAGAACCCTGTGGTCTACTCACGCTCCACTACTCTCTAAACCCGTCTGTAGAACCCTGTGGTCTACTCACGCTCCACTACTCTCTAAACCCGTCTATAGAACCCTGTGGTCTACTCACGCTCCACTACTCTCTAAACCCGTCTGTAGAACCCTGTGGTCTACTCACGCCCCACTACTCTGTTTTAACCTCTGTCTTTCCTCTCAACTCACTGCACTTTCCTGTGGTGGGGACGCGTCACAGTGGAGAGAGGTGAGACATTTGTGTGTGTGTGTGTTTGTGTGTGTGTGTGTGTGTGTGTGTGTGTGTGTGTCACAAAGAGGACACAGGCATCTCTGATTGCAGCACACATAGGAATATAAGTATTACTTACTATGATGGTGTTACAGTAACTCAAGTGATGGTGTTACAGTAACTCAAGTGATGGTGTTACAGTAATTTACAGTAGGGCAAAAAATTATTTAGTCAGCCACCAATTGTGCAAGTTCTCCCACTTAAAAAGATGAGAGAGGCCTGTAATTTTCATCATAGGTACACTTCAACTATGACAGACAAAATTAGAAAAAAAATCCAGAAAATCACATTGTAGGATTTTTAGTGAATTTATTTGCAAATGATGGTGAAAAATAAGTATTTGGTCCATAACAAAAGTTTATCTCAATACTTTGTTATATACCCTTTGTTGGCAATGACAGAGGTCAAACATTTTCTGTAAGTCTTCACAAGGTTTTCACACACTGTTGCTGGTATTTTTAGCCCATTCCTCCATGCAGATCTCCTCTAGAGCAGTGATGTTTTGGGGCTGTTGCTGGGCAACACAGACTTTGAACTCCCTCCAAAGATGTTCTATGGGGTTGAGATCTGGAGACTGGCTAGGCCACTCCAGGACCTTGAAATGCTTCTTACGAAGCCACTCCTTCGTTGCCCGGGCAGTGTGTTAGGGATCATTGTCATGCTGAAAGACCCAGCCACGTTTCATCTTCAATGCCCTTGCTGATGGAAGGAGGTTTTCACTCAAAATCTCACGATACATGACCCCATTCATTCTTTCCTTTACACGGATCAGTCGTCCTTGTCCCTTTGCAGAAAAACAGCCCCAAAGCATGATCTTTCCACCCCCATGCTTCACAGTTGGTATTGTGTTCTTTGGATGTAACTCAGCATTCTTTGTCCTCCAAACACGACGAGTTGAGTTTTTACCAAAAAGTTATATTTTGGTTTCATCTGACATTCTCCCAATCTTCTTCTGGATCATCCAAATGCTCTCTAGCAAACTTCAGACGGGCCTGGACACGTCTGGCACTGCAGGATTTGAGTCCCTGGCGGCGTAGTGTGTTACTGATGGTAGGCTTTGTTATTTGGTCCCAGCTCTCTGCAGGTCATTCACTGGGTCCCCCCATGTGGTTCTGGGATTTTTGCTCACCGTTCTTGTCATCATTTTGACCCCACGGGGTGAGATCTTGCGTGGAGCCCCAGATCGAGGGAGATTATCAGTGGTCTTGTATGTCTTCCATTTCCTAATAATTGCTCCCACAGTTGATTTCTTCAAACCAAGCTGCTTACCTATTGCAGATTCAGTCTTCCCAGCCTGGTGCAGGTCTACAATTTTGTTTCTGGTGTCCTTTGACAGCTCTTTGGTCTTGGCCATAGTGGAGTTTGGAGTGTGACTGTTTGAGGTTGTGGACAGGTGTCTTTTATACTGATAACAACTTCAAACAGGTGCCATTAATACAGGTAACGAGTGGAGGACAGAGGAGCCTCTTAAAGAAGAAGTTACAGGTCTGTGAGAGCCAGAAATCTTGCTTGTTTGTAGGTGACCAAATACTTATTTTCCACCATAATTTGCAAATAAATTAATAAAAAATCCTACAATGTGATTTTCTGGATTTTTTTCCTCATTTTGTCTGTCTTAGTTGAAGTGTACCTATGATGAAAATTACAGGCCTCTCTCATCTTTTTAAGTGGGAGAACTTGCACAATTGGTGGCTGACTAAATACTTTTTTGCCCCACTGTAAGTGATGGTGTTACAGTAACTCAAGTGATGGTGTTACAGTAACTCAAGTGATGGTGTTACAGTAACTCAAGTGATGGTGTTACAGTAACTCAAGTGATGGTGTTACAGTAACTCAAGTGATGGTGTTACAGTAACTCAAGTGCCAAAGTTAACGTCTGCCTTTGCTTTGTCCTCAGCTGCTACCCCCTGGAAAAAGAATTCAGGTACAAATCACAAACTCCTTTTATGCTTTGTGTTTTTATCTGTTAAAACTGCAAACGTCTCTGCTAGCCAGTTAGCATTCAGTCAGCTTACTGGGTTTTTCCGTATCCTTTCAGAATTCGAGACTTCACAAGTTACAGAGAAGAAGAGGACAGTCTATCAGATGGCTTTGAGTAAGAGACTTCATATCCATTTACAGCATCAGGGGAATAGCTGGGCTTTATTTTTCACATATCAATAAATTCCCCCTCAGTGGGTGGATGTGTGGTGGAGTGTTTGTTGGTTTGATTTGACCCTCTCCCCTCACCCTTTCCCTCCTCCACTCTGTCGCATCCTCTTCTCTAACCTCTATACCACTTTTTCTCTCTCTCTCCGTCTCTCTCTCTCTCTGTCTGTCTCTCTCCGTCTCTCCGTCTGTCTCTCTCCATCTCTCTCTCTCTCTGTCTCTCTCTCTGTCTGTCTCTCTCTCTCCATCCGTCTCTCTCTCTCCGTCTCTCTCTGTCTCTCTCTCTCCGTCTGTCTCTCCCCCCTCTCTCTGTCCGTCTCTCTTCCTCTGTCTCTTTCTCTCTCCGTCTCTCTCTCGCATGCCCTGTCTCTCTCTCCATCTCTCCATCTCTCTGTCTCCATCTCTCCCTCCATGTCTCGCTATCCATCTCTCTCTCTTTCCGTCTCTCTCACTCTCCGTCTCTCTCCGTCTCTCTCTCCGTCTCTCTCTCGCGCGCCCTGTCTCTCTCTCTATCGGTCCGTCTCTCTCTCTCTCTCTGTCTCTCTCTCTCCGTGTCTCGCTCTCCATCTCTCTCTCCATCTCTCTCTGTGTCTCGCTATCCATCTCTCTCTCTCTGTATCTCTCGCTATCTGTCTCTCTCTCTCCGTCTCTCTCTCTTTCCGTCTCTCTCACTCTCCGTCTCTCTCCGTCTCTCTCTCCGTCTCTCTCTCTCTCCGTCTCTCTCAATCTCTGTCTCCCTCACTCTCACTCTCCATCTCTTTCTCTCTCTCTCTCCCTCTCTGTCTCTCAGATAAGCTAGATGAGATCCTGGCAGCAGCTCAGCAGACAATCAGCACCAATGAGGGGCAAGGGACGCGGGGTCAGGGGGCAAGGAGAGACAGGAGCCGGGGCTCCTTTTACGCCAATGAGGTGTGTGTGTCGGCGTTGCGTGTGCTGGCGCTCGTGTTCACTAGTGAGATCACCTGTCATGAGATTGAGAGGAACAGTTTGTCCTGTAGTGTTCCTATGGTAACACCCACATCTTTAGGATGTGATTGATTTGACTGCCTAAGCTACTATACTACTAGATAGGAACTATTTTACAAGTAATTGACAACTCTTTCATGAATAGTGAAGCTATTTTATTCACTTACAGTACCACAGTCTGCAAAGTGTATTCTGTTATATAACTTCTGTCCTTTCTGAACATTGTCCTCTGCTCCCTCTTCCCTCTCTTGCTGCGCAGCCAAATTACGACCAATCAGAAATGGGGATGACCGGGCTGGGCTATGACCGCGCCCAGTTCACATCAGGCCACGTCCCTCCACACGGTATGCTGCGACAGAAATCCATCGGTGAGGCTGTCTGTCTGGCAGGCCCTCTGGCCGGCCTGTCCGTCTGTCTGTCCTCTAGACTCTTAAAGGCCTGTGCTGTAACACTGTCTGCAGCTGTAGCATACCATGTGCTTCTAGTCTGACTGTTCTGTCTATGTCCTGGTTCATGTTGTAGTATGCTTCTGCTGTGGAGAATAGCAGTTTATATGTGTTGTACTGTACTAAAATGTTTGTAGGCTGATACACTGTTTCTAGGAGCTGTTCATCACAGAAGCTGGAACTGTGGTTGAATGTGACACAGCTAAAGACGATGGACTTCTCCTGTGACTCGCCAAGTAAAAGGCGGTATAACATCTCACCCTGTTGGCAAATGACCGTTCCTGTACTTTTACCAGTACATACAGAATGATACTGTTGGTCATCATCTCTGCTAGAGGACAGACAGGCTTTAAGATGAATGAGAGGACCGCCTGAAAATTAGACAGACAGACTTACAGATGAATGAGAGGACCGCCTGACAATTAGACAGACAGACTTACAGATGAATGAGAGGACCGCCTGACAATTAGACAGACAGACTTACAGATGAATGAGAGGACCGCCTGACAATTAGACAGACAGGCTTACAGATGAATGAGAGGACCGCCTGACAATTAGACAGACAGACTTACAGATGAATGAGAGGACCGCCTGACAATTAGACAGACAGACTTACAGATGAATGAGAGGACCGCCTGACAATTAGACAGACAGGCTTACAGATGAATCAGAGGACCGCCTGACAATTAGACAGACAGGCAGTTACAGAGACAGACAGACAGCCTCCCACATTAATAATCTGTTCTTTTGTTCAGCAGTATTTTCTCTGTACCATCCCTCTACCCAGTCTCTCACCCATCTGATCACTCTGTATCTATCCTCCATCCCTCTACCTCAGTCCCTCACCCATCTGATCACTCTGTGTCTATCCTCCATCCCTCTACCCCGTCCCTCACCCATCTGATCACTCTGCTCTGTGTCTATCCTCCATCCCTCTACCCCAGTCTCTCACCCATCTGATCACTCTGCTCTGTGTCTATCCTCCATCCCTCTACCCCAGTCCCTCACCCATCTGATCACTCTGCTCTGTGTCTATCCTCCATCCCTCTACCCCCGTCCCTCACCCATCTGATCACTCTGCTCTGTGTCTATCCTCCATCCCTCTACCCCAGTCTCTCACCCATCTGATCACTCTGCTCTGTGTCTATCCTCCATCCCTCTACCCCAGTCTCTCACCCATCTGATCACTCTGCTCTGTGTCTATCCTCCATCCCTATACCCCAGTCTCTCACCCATCTGATCACTCTGCTCTGTGTCTATCCTCCATCCCTCTACCCCAGTCCCTCACCCATCTGATCACTCTGCTCTGTGTCTATCCTCCATCCCTCTACCCCAGTCTCTCACCCATCTGATCACTCTGCTCTGTGTCTATCCTCCATCCCTATACCCCAGTCTCTCACCCATCTGATCACTCTGCTCTGTGTCTATCCTCCATCCCTCTACCCCAGTCTCTCTCATCAGTCCTTTTCATCCCTCTCTTGTATCTCTGTCTGTGGTGAACTGCAGGGGTGACTGAAGAGGAGAAGTCCCATCTCAATCCTCCGGCCATGAAGTTTGCCCGAAGTCTCTCGGTTCCCGGCCCAGATGACATCCCCCCGCCCCCCCACCACCGCCCCGCCAGACCCCCCCTTCTCCTCCGCCCCACCGCTGGGCTGGAGAGGGGGCAAGTCTTCCCAGCAGCCCTCTGTGGCTGTGTCCCAGTCCACCTCCACAGCAGCCCACTACCAGCTCTACTCTCAGTCTGTGCACTTCACCCACGGGGGCCGCGAAAGGGCAGGGGGGCCCAGTACCGGCGCTGGAGGAGGAGGGGTGGACCACACGCACCAGTACTCTAATGCCCCCGCCCACGCCGCTCAGAGCAGGACTGCCTCTAGGAAAGGGGGCTACCCAGGGGAGCCTGTTGGATCAGGAGGGGGAGGAGGAGTGGGGGGGGGCAAGGCTGCAGGTCTAAGGAGGGGCTACAGTAACGCCGCCCCACCTTCAGGCAGTGCCACAGTGATGCCCCAGCAGCAGCAGACCACCCAGAGCCAGCCGCAGAGGGCAGACCGCAGTGCGGCTGGGGGGGCTGGAGAGGGAGTACCTAAAGGAGGGGGGGCGCGGAGAGGGAAGGGCCCTTTGGTAAAGCAGTCCAAGGTGGAGGACCTGCGGGCTGGCCAGGGCACACTGGGGGGCAAGGCCCCAGTGGAGAAGAGCTCCATCCCCATCCCCACCATCATAGTCAAGGCCCCCTCCATCAGCAGTGGCAGTGGCCGCAGCAGCCAGGGCAGCAGTGTGGAGGCTGAGCCCACCCCCCCAGGGGAGACCGACAGAACCAAACCCCCCCACGGACCCCCTTCCACCCCAGCCCCGCAACCCCCTGCTCCTCCCTCCATCCCGGCCCCTCCACCACCCTCCTTCCGAGGCCAGGATAGTGACTTCACTAGCCAGTTTGGGGCGGCCATCGTGGGTGCAGCCCGCCGGGACAGGGAACGCTTCCATGAGGCCCGCAGGAAGAGCGCCTCCATCTTCATGTCTGCCGAGGAGGAGGTGGGGCCAGGGGGAGGAGGAGGAGGGGGAGGAGGAGGAGGGGCAGGCAGGACACAGACCACTCAGCAGCAGCAGTTCAGCCCCCAGTCCGGTGGCCCCCCCCCACGCCTCCGGCCCTCCAAGTCCATCGACGAGGGCATGTTCTCTGGGGACACCTTCATCCACCACACCCGCAGCATGCCCCCTGCCTTCGGCCTGCCAGAGTACTCCTCCCCGGCTCCAGACTACCAGCCCAAGTCTGTTCCGGCTGACTTCTACGGGGCGTCAAGCCGGCAGCAGGTCCCCTCTGGCACCACCTTCATCCACCCCCTGACAGGAAAGGTCCTGGACCCCTCGTCCCCCCTGGGTCTGGCCCTGGCTGCCAGGGAGCGGGCCCTGAAGGACGACGGCAGGATGAGGAGGGAGAGAGGGACCGAGCACCAGTTTGTACGACAGATGTCCAGTGTGGTGACATTCCCCTCCCAGGCCACCTCACCCACACCGGCTTCCTCAGCCACCCATTCCTCCAGCTCCTCCTATCTGGTCACCTCCTCATCCCTAGCCGCCACCACCTCCTCCACCAGCCAACCCCCCTCCCCCAGGATCCTCAGGGGTGCAGGCTGGGGCGAGGAGGGGGGAGGAGGGGAGCGGGAGAGGGAGGGTGGCGGGGCCAGAGAGGGGCTGAGGGTGCGCTTCTCTGAGGACAAAACAGTCCACACACATCACTACCAGTCCCAGCACTACCAACCCTCCTACAGGGAGGAAAGACAGAGGGAGAGGTCGAGAGAGAGGGAGAGGGAGAGGTCGAGAGAAAGGGAGCGGGACAGAGAGGGGTACATGAGGCAGCAGACAGCACCTACCCAGCAGCCCCATCAGCTGTCGTCCCAGCAGCCTCGCCAGGCCTCGTTTCTGAGGATGGAGAGTGAGGCAGGCTACATCCTGTCTCTCACCCCTCCATCTCCCCCCGCTACAGCCGCCCCGTCTCACCCTCAGGGGGGAGGGGGTTCCGGGGGCAGTGGCCTCATGGTTCTGCCGCCCCCTGCCCCCTCTGTGGATGTGGATGATGAGTTTGTGTTTGCTGACCCACTGCCCCCTCCGCTGGAGTTTGCCAACAGCTTTGACCGGGGTGGAATGTCAGGTTACACACACCGTGCCATTATCAACAACCTGGCCTCACGCCAGCAGCAGCCCCCACCACCTCCCCCTCCTCCCCCACCACCCCCTCCAAAAGACATGTTTATCAGTGGGTTCCCGGCCCACACCCCCCTACCCTCCCCACAGGCGGGGGACTCTACCACCTCCAGCCTTACCTCCTATGACAGTGAGGTGGCCAACCTGACCCAGTCAGGAAACTCCCCCACTCAGACATCACCCAACCCCCTTCCTCCACCCTCACCCTCCAGCCTCCAGCCCACAGGACCCCCGCCTCCCCCCTCTGTCTCCCCCCCACCCCCACCCAGCTCCTTTCACAGACCCTCCCTTGCCATGACCCACTCTCACCACCTCTACAACAGCACGCACACCGGGCGCTCCTCTCCTTCCCATGGGCGCTCCTCCCCCACTCCTCCTCCCAAAGGTCGCTTCTCCCCCACCCAGGGTCGCTCCTCCCCCACCCAGGGTCGCTCCTCCCCCACCCAGGGTCGCTCCTCCACCATCCATAGGAGCTCATCCCCCACCCCTCCTCCCCACTCCATTGCAGGTTCCCCATCCTACCGTGGTCCCCCTCCCATCTCCTCCACCGCAGCCTCCTCTGGCCCCTTCCGGGGCTCTGCAG
Source organism: Oncorhynchus kisutch (assembly GCF_002021735.2). NCBI lineage: Eukaryota > Metazoa > Chordata > Actinopteri > Salmoniformes > Salmonidae > Oncorhynchus > Oncorhynchus kisutch. The sequence continues at coordinate 81,744,587 of NC_034179.2, read as the reverse complement.
CCCTGACTTCCACCGCTCCCTGTACCACCACCACCACCACCACCACCGCTGCCACCACCACGAGGACCTCAGTCCAGCCCCACCAGGACAGGACACACCCAGCCCCCTCTGGTTCTACAGCGGCCGGCCGCAGGATAGGGGAGCACCACCCTCACCCCACAGCCAAGGCAGGGGAGTCCCAGGAGACGGTGGTGGACTCTGGGATAGAGGAGCTGGACAGCCGCAGCAGCAGTGACCACCACCTGGACAACATCCTGGCCATGAGCGGAGGAGCCAGAGAGAGGCTGGAAGAGAGGCTGGAGAGAGGGAGGGAGGGAGGAGGAGGAGGGGAGGGAGACAGGGCGGGAGGAGCAGACCTCCTGGAGTCGTACATGAGCTACCTGGACGGACAGACGTTTGACATGCACAACGCCACAGCCGCCGTCTCCACCTACCCCAAATCAGGCAGGTTCAGGGAGGGGGGGCGTGCGGCCGAACTACGCAGAGAGACCGGTACCGCCCCGCCCTCCTTCCAGTCACACAGACGGAGGGAGGATGAGGAAGAGGAGGAGGAGGGCGAGGAAGGAGAGGAGGAGGACGATGGAGGACGGGAGGGTTATGGGATGACACAGAATTTGGGGCGTCCCACGTCACCCTACTTTGACCGGCCCCGGACCCCTGAGATGAAGCCTCTGTGGGGGTCAGAGGGTCAGTTAGTAGGGGACCAGGGGACCTACCTGGAGGGCCGGAGGCTGTACCCCCCCATATCCAGCATGAAGGCCAGCATCATCAATGAGCTCAGCAACAAACTGCAGCAGAGAGGGAGCCAGAGATCACTAAGTAGACACAGGTACTCACTATGATATGTTAGAGGATATTTGGTGAGGTTGTGTGTGTTGATACAGGTAAAATGACTACAGTTATATTATCTTCAGTAGACCATAGATTTCAGTACAAAGGCCTGCATGTTTTACTTGTACATCAGTGGAGGCTGCTGAGGGGAGAATGGCTCATAATAATGTCTGGAATGGAGTCAAACCATGTGTTTGATGTGTTTGATACCATCTCACTGATTCCGCTCCAGCCGTTACCACGAGCCCTTCCTCCCCAATTAAGGTCCCACCAACCTCCTGTGTTGTAAACATCAATCACACAGCGATCTCTTGTCCTGGCGCTACTTGTGTATTTTGTGGGAATGGGTGAGTGAGTGAGTGAGTGAGTGAGTGAGTAGTGAGTGAGTGAGTGAGTGAGTGAGTGAGTGAGTGAGTGAGTGAGTGGTGAGTGAGTGAGTGAGTGAGTGAGTGAGTGAGTGAGTGAGTGAGTGAGTGAGTGAGTGAGTGAGTGAGTGAGTGGTGAGTGAGTGAGTGAGTGAGTGAGTGAGTGAGTGAGTGAGTGGTGAGTGAGTGAGTGAGTGAGTGAGTGAGTGAGTGAGTGAGTGAGTGAGTGAGTGAGTGAGTGAGTGAGTGAGTGAGTGAGTGAGTGAGTGAGTGAGTGAGTGAGTGAGTGAGTGAGTGAGTGAGTGGTGAGTGGTGAGTGAGTGAGTGAGTGAGTGAGTGAGTGAGTGAGTGAGTGAGTGAGTGAGTGAGTGAGTGAGTGAGTGAGTGAGTGAGTGAGTGAGTGAGTGAGTGAGTGAGTGAATGTTTTACTATGTAAATTCTTCCCCATGTTTATGTCCCATGCTTTTGTCTCCGTCTGCTTTATGTCTCTCCTCCACCAGAAACAGGTAATTACACTCCTCCTTTCTCACACACTGTCTGTTTGACTGGACATAAAACATTTCCCCTTTCTTCAATTTACTGCCTGTGTTTCAACAGCCAGAGAAAAGAAAAGCAAGTTCCTGTCTACTCAGCACAACTTTAATAGCAATTAGCTGCTGTTAACATCCTGAGCCTCATATTGATAGCCAATCTAACAATGTCCGTCTTCAGGTGTAGGCTACTAGTGAATAGTGGTGGTGAGGTTGGGTAATGTGTTATGAATAGGGGTGGTGAGGTTGGGTAATGTGTTATGAATAGGGGTGGTGAGGTTGGGTAATGGGTTATGAATAGGGGTGGTGAGGTTGGGTAATGGGTTATGAATAGTGGTGGTGAGGTTGGGTAATGGGTTATGAATAGTGGTGGTGAGGTTGGGTAACGGGTTATGAATAGGGGTGGTGAGGTTGGGTAATGTGTTATGAATAGTGGTGGTGAGGTTGGGTAATGTGTTATGAATAGGGGTGGTGAGGTTGGGTAATGGGTTATGAATAGTGGTGGTGAGGTTGGGTAATGGGTTATGAATAGTGGTGGTGAGGTTGGGTAATGTGTTATGAATAGGGGTGGTGAGGTTGGGTAATGTGTTATGAATAGTGGTGGTGAGGTTGGGTAATGTGTTATGAATAGTGGTGGTGAGGTTGTACCGTATGTGTCATTGTCATTCCTTCTTTTCTGTCCCTAGGTTTTCAGAAGACTCCGCCTCGGCCCTGAGCCCTCCCTCAGTTCGTTCCCTGTCCCCCTCCCCTATCCACCACTCCCAGCCCGCCCTGTCCCTGTCCCCCACCCCTTCCTCCCAGTACCCCAACTGGAACCGTCCCCCGTCCCCCCAGCCCCCTGTGGCTGCCGTACAGCCCCCTCCACGCTCCCACTCTCCCCTGTCCTCCCCCACCTACTCCCCTTATCCCACCTCCCCTAAACACCGGCCTGTGTATCGCACCAAAGCCCTGGAGTTCCAGTTCATTCCAAGTAGAGAGTCCAGGAAGGCAGAGTCCCACCACCTGCAGCGTAGGAGAGCCCCCAGTCCCCTCATCTCCCCCTCAGAGAGGCCCAAACTGGGTCCCCCCCGCCCCTCCTCCCTCCCCCTCCTCCCCACCACACCCCTCTACAGCAGCCTCTACGAACTTCGCGGCTCTATGACCCCGCCCTCACCCGCTAACCACATGGGGGACCCCTACTTCTCCCCCTCCCCTCCTCTCTTCGCCCCCTCTGGTGCCCCTCCTCCCCCCAAACGCCTCCCTGTTGGTGTCTCGCTCCCTCTCCCCCACACACTTTTTATCTGGTAGCTCATCCCCTCCCCTGCACCCTCTCCCCGCTCCCCCCTGCCTGAGCTACCCCCACCTCCCTCCCCCAGCCCCCTCCAAGCCCTTTGCCTCCAAGCCACTGCCTTATTGGACCAAATACGACGTGGCTGATTGGCTGGGATACCTGAACCTGGGTGAGCACAGGGAGCATTTCCTGGACAACGAGATCGACGGCACTCACCTGCCCTCCCTCACCAAGGAGGACTATCTAGACCTGGGGGTGACGCGTGTTGGACACCGCATGAACATTGACCGTGCTCTGAAGAGAGTGACTGACAGGTAAGGGGAAGAGCGATGGATGGGTGAGAGGATAAGAGTACAGAGATAGGCCTGTCTTGTAAAATAAACAAAGATAAAACAAATCCTATGCCAGGTTGTAAACCTCTGCCTATCCTCCTCTCCTATCTCTGTCCTCTATCTCCTCTGTCACTCTTGTCTCTGTCCTCTATCTCCTCTGTCACTCTTGTCTCTGTCCTCTCTCTCTTGTCTCTGTCCTCTCTCTCTTGTCTCTGTCCTCTCTCTCTTGTCTCTGTCCTCTCTCTCTTGTCTCTCTCGTCTCTTGAATTGAAATCAGGCTCAAAATGAATGAATGTGTTATTCAGATAGTATGGCACTGGGGCAGCTCTTACTCTTGTTAAAGGGTCTGGCTCAAACAAACAAACAAACATGACTTTAATCTCTCTTTTCTTTCCCAAGGCTCTCCAGCTCTCCTTTTCCCATTTCTGCTCTGTCACCACGAGGAAGAAGGGATGATGGGAGTCGGAGCTGAGAAGACAAACAGAAAGAGAAAGGAGGGGGGATGGAGTCAGTGAGGGAACAGGAGAGAGAGAGGCCACAACTGCTGCTATCCATGATGGATTCACACAACAAAAGCAGAGGACCTGATTTCACCCAGAGGGAGGACCGATCAGGAAAAGAGAGGGGAAATGAGGGATGGAACAAGGGCTGACCAATGCCTGGTACTCAGGGCCTGGTAGCTGACTCACACAGATACACTCGCATGCACACAAATACAGTAACACACACAAGCACTGACTCTAATGTCAACACACACACACAAACACTACGAGGATGGAATGACTGAATGTACATTGAGGCAACAAATAACAATATGAGTAAAATAGTGACAAAACTTTGCCCAAAATATTGAGAGAAACAATCAAATTGTTTACCTTTTTCATCTGAGCAGTTCATAGTGTTGTTGGGGAAAGAGAGAATGAGGATTGTCCTCATTATTAACACTAGTTAGAGCTTTCTCCACCTGTCTTCTCTGGGTAGCTGTAGTTCCTCCTCTCTACCCTAGGGTTAGGTAGCTCCTCCTCTCTACCCTAGGGTTAGGTAGCTCCTCCTCTCTACCCTAGGATTAGGTAGCTCCTCCTCTACCCTAGGATTAGGTAGCTCCTCCTCTCTACCCTAGGGTTAGGTAGCTCCTCTCTACCCTAGGGTTAGGTAGCTCCTCCTCTCTACCCTAGGGTTAGGTAGCTCCTCCTCTCTACTCTAGGGTTAGGTAGCTCCTCCTCTCTACCCTAAGATTAGGTAGCTCCTCCTCTCTACCCTAGGGTTAGGTAGCTCCTCCTCTCTACCCTAGGGTTAGGTAGCTCCTCCTCTCTACCCTAGGGTTAGGTAGCTCCTCCTCTCTACCCCAGGGTTAGGTAGCTCCTCCTCTCTACCCAAGGGTTAGGTAGCTCCTCCTCTCTACCCAAGGGTTAGGTAGCTCCTCTTCTCTACCCAAGGGTTAGGGTTAGGTAGCTCCTCCTCTCTACCCAAGGGATAGGGTTAGGTAGCTCCTCCTCTCTATCCTAGGGTTAGGTAGCTGTAGCTCCTCCTCTCTACCCAAGGGTTAGGTAGCTCCTCCTCTCTACCCAAGGGTTAGGTAGCTCCTCTTCTCTACCCAAGGGTTAGGGTTAGGTAGCTCCTCCTCTCTACCCAAGGGATAGGGTTAGGTAGCTCCTCCTCTCTATCCTAGGGTTAGGTAGCTGTAGCTCCTCCTCTCTACCCTAGGGTTAGGTAGCTCCTCCTCTCTACCCTAGGGTTAGGTAGCTCCTCCTCTCTACCCAAGGGTTAGGTTGCTCCTCCTCTCTACCCGAGGGTTAGGTAGCTCCTCCTCTCTACCCGAGGGTTAGGTAGCTCCTCCTCTCTACCCAAGGGTTAGGTAGCTCCTCTTCTCTACCCAAGGGTTAGGGTTAGGTAGCTCCTCCTCTCTACCCAAGGGTTAGGGTTAGGTAGCTCCTCCTCTCTATCCTAGGGTTAGGTAGCTGTAGCTCCTCCTCTCTACCCTAGGGTTAGGTAGCTCCTCCTCTCTACCCTAGGGTTAGGTAGCTCCTCCTCTCTACCCTAGGGTTAGGTAGCTCCTCCTCTCTACCCAAGGGTTAGGTTGCTCCTCCTCTCTACCCTAGGGTTAGGTAGCTCCTCCTCTCTACCCAAGGGTTAGGTAGCTCCTCCTCTCTACCCAAGGGTTAGGGTTAAGTAGCTCCTCCTCTCTATCCTAGGGTTAGGTAGCTGTAGCTCCTCCTCTCTACCCTAGGGTTAGGTAGCTCCTCCTCTCTACCCAAGGGTTACGTAGCTCCTCCGCTCTACCCTAGGGTTAGGTAGCTCCTCCTCTCTACCCAAGGGTTAGGTAGCTCCTCCTCTCTACCCAAGGGTTAGGTAGCTCCTCCTCTCTACCCAAGGGTTAGGGTTAGGTAGCTCCTCCTCTCTACCCAAGGGTTAGGGTTAAGTAGCTCCTCCTCTCTATCCTAGGGTTAGGTAGCTGTAGCTCCTCCTCTCTACCCTAGGGTTAGGTAGCTCCTCCTCTCTACCCAAGGGTTAGGTAGCTCCTCCTCTCTACCCTAGGGTTAGGTAGCTCCTCCTCTCTACCCCAGGGTTAGGTAGCTCCTCCTCTCTACCCAAGGGTTAGGTAGCTCCTCTTCTCTACCCAAGGGTTAGGGTTAGGTAGCTCCTCCTCTCTACCCAAGGGTTAGGGTTAGGTAGCTCCTCCTCTCTATCCTAGGGTTAGGTAGCTGTAGCTCCTCCTCTCTACCCTAGGGTTAGGTAGCTCCTCCTCTCTACCCTAGGGTTAGGTAGCTCCTCCTCTCTACCCTAGGGTTAGGTAGCTCCTCCTCTCTACCCAAGGGTTAGGTAGCTCCTCCTCTCTACCCAAGGGTTAGGTAGCTCCTCCTCTCTACCCTAGGGTTAGGTAGCTCCTCCTCTCTACCCAAGGGTTAGGTAGCTCCTCCTCTCTACCCAAGGGTTAGGGTTAGGTAGCTCCTCCTCTCTACCCAAGGGTTAGGGTTAGGTAGCTCCTCCTCTCTATCCTAGGGTTAGGTAGCTGTAGCTCCTCCTCTCTACCCTAGGGTTAGGTAGCTCCTCCTCTCTACCCAAGGGTTAGGTTGCTCCTCCTCTCTACCCGAGGGTTAGGTAGCTCCTCCTCTCTACCCTAGGGTTAGGTAGCTCCTCCTCTCTACCCAAGGGTTAGGTAGCTCCTCCTCTCTACCCAAGGGTTAGGTAGCTCCTCCTCTCTACCCAAGGGTTAGGTAGCTCCTCCTCTCTACCCAAGGGTTAGGGTTAGGTAGCTCCTCTTCTCTACCCAAGGGTTAGGGTTAGGTAGCTCCTCCTCTCTACCCAAGGGTTAGGGTTAGGTAGCTCCTCCTCTCTACCCTAGGGTTAGGTAGCTCCTCCTCTCTACCCAAGGGTTAGGTAGCTCCTCCTCTCTACCCAAGGGTTAGGTAGCTCCTCCTCTCTACCCAAGGGTTAGGTAGCTCCTCCTCTCTACCCAAGGGTTAGGGTTAGGTAGCTCCTCTTCTCTACCCAAGGGTTAGGGTTAGGTAGCTCCTCCTCTCTACCCAAGGGTTAGGGTTAGGTAGCTCCTCCTCTCTACCCTAGGGTTAGGTAGCTCCTCCTCTCTACCCAAGGGTTAGGTAGCTCCTCCTCTCTACCCAAGGGTTAGGTAGCTCCTCCTCTCTACCCAAGGGTTAGGTAGCTCCTCCTCTCTACCCAAGGGTTAGGGTTAGGTAGCTCCTCCTCTCTACCCAAGGGTTAGGGTTAGGTAGCTCCTCCTCTCTATCCTAGGGTTAGGTAGCTGTAGCTGCTCCTCTCTACCCTAGGGTTAGGTAGCTCCTCCTCTCTACCCAAGGGTTAGGTTGCTCCTCCTCTCTACCCGAGGGTTAGGTATTTCCTCCTCTCTACCCTAGGGTTAGGTAGCTCCTCCTCTCTACTCTAGGGTTAGGTAGCTCCTCCTCTCTACCCTAAGATTAGGTAGCTCCTCCTCTCTACCCGAGGGTTAGGTAGCTCCTCCTCTCTACCCTAGGGTTAGGTAGCTCCTCCTCTCTACCCCAGGGTTAGGTAGCTCCTCCTCTCTACCCAAGGGTTAGGTAGCTCCTCCTCTCTACCCAAGGGTTAGGGTTAGGTAGCTCCTCTTCTCTACCCAAGGGTTAGGGTTAGGTAGCTCCTCCTCTCTACCCAAGGGTTAGGGTTAGGTAGCTCCTCCTCTCTATCCTAGGGTTAGGTAGCTCCTCCTCTCTACCCTAGGGTTAGGTAGCTCCTCCTCTCTACCCAAGGGTTAGGGTTAGGTAGCTCCTCCTCTCTATCCTAGGGTTAGGTAGCTGTAGCTCCTCCTCTCTACCCAAGGGTTAGGTAGCTCCTCCTCTCTACCCAAGGGTTAGGTAGCTCCTCTTCTCTACCCAAGGGTTAGGGTTAGGTAGCTCCTCCTCTCTATCCAAGGGTTAGGTAGCTCCTCCTCTCTACCCAAGGGTTAGGGTTAGGTAGCTCCTCTTCTCTACCCAAGGGTTAGGGTTAGGTAGCTCCTCCTCTCTACCCAAGGGTTAGGGTTAGGTAGCTCCTCCTCTCTACCCTAGGGTTAGGTAGCTCCTCCTCTCTACCCAAGGGTTAGGTAGCTCCTCCTCTCTACCCAAGGGTTAGGTAGCTCCTCCTCTCTACCCAAGGGTTAGGTAGCTCCTCCTCTCTACCCAAGGGTTAGGGTTAGGTAGCTCCTCCTCTCTACCCAAGGGTTAGGGTTAGGTAGCTCCTCCTCTCTATCCTAGGGTTAGGTAGCTGTAGCTGCTCCTCTCTACCCTAGGGTTAGGTAGCTCCTCCTCTCTACCCAAGGGTTAGGTTGCTCCTCCTCTCTACCCGAGGGTTAGGTATTTCCTCCTCTCTACCCTAGGGTTAGGTAGCTCCTCCTCTCTACTCTAGGGTTAGGTAGCTCCTCCTCTCTACCCTAAGATTAGGTAGCTCCTCCTCTCTACCCGAGGGTTAGGTAGCTCCTCCTCTCTACCCTAGGGTTAGGTAGCTCCTCCTCTCTACCCCAGGGTTAGGTAGCTCCTCCTCTCTACCCAAGGGTTAGGTAGCTCCTCCTCTCTACCCAAGGGTTAGTGTTAGGTAGCTCCTCTTCTCTACCCAAGGGTTAGGGTTAGGTAGCTCCTCCTCTCTACCCAAGGGTTAGGGTTAGGTAGCTCCTCCTCTCTATCCTAGGGTTAGGTAGCTCCTCCTCTCTACCCTAGGGTTAGGTAGCTCCTCCTCTCTACCCAAGGGTTAGGGTTAGGTAGCTCCTCCTCTCTATCCTAGGGTTAGGTAGCTGTAGCTCCTCCTCTCTACCCAAGGGTTAGGTAGCTCCTCCTCTCTACCCAAGGGTTAGGTAGCTCCTCTTCTCTACCCAAGGGTTAGGGTTAGGTAGCTCCTCCTCTCTATCCTAGGATTAGGTAGCTGTAGCTCCTCCTCTCTACCCTAGGGTTAGGTAGCTCCTCCTCTCTACCCTAGGGTTAGGTAGCTCCTCCTCTCTACCCTAGGGTTAGGTAGCTCCTCCTCTCTACCCAAGGGTTAGGTTGCTCCTCCTCTCTACCCAAGGGTTAGGTTGCTCCTCCTCTCTACCCAAGGGTTAGGGTTAGGTAGCTCCTCCTCTCTATCCTAGGGTTAGGTAGCTGTAGCTCCTCCTCTCTACCCTAGGGTTAGGTAGCTCCTCCTCTCTACCCTAGGGTTAGGTAGCTCCTCCTCTCTACCCTAGGGTTAGGTAGCTCCTCCTCTCTACCCAAGGGTTAGGTTGCTCCTCCTCTCTACCCAAGGGTTAGGTTGCTCCTCCTCTCTACCCTAGGGTTAGGTAGCTCCTCCTCTCTACCCAAGGGTTAGGTAGCACCTCCTCTCTACCCAAGGGTTAGGTAGCTCCTCCTCTCTACCCAAGGGTTAGGTAGCTCCTCCTCTCTACCCAAGGGTTAGGGTTAGGTAGCTCCTCCTCTCTACCCAAGGGTTAGGGTTAGGTAGCTCCTCCTCTCTACCCAAGGGTTAGGGTTAGGTAGCTCCTCCTCTCTACCCAAGGGTTAGGGTTAGGTAGCTCCTCCTCTCTACCCTAGGGTTAGGTAGCTCCTCCTCTCTACCCAAGGGTTAGGTTGCTCCTCCTCTATACCCGAGGGTTAGGCAGCTCCTCCTCTCTACCCTAGGGTTAGGTAGCTCCTCCTCTCTACCCAAGGGTTAGGGTTAGGTAGCTCCTCCTCTCTACCCAAGGGTTAGGGTTAGGTAGCTCCTCCTCTCTACCCAAGGGTTAGGGTTAGGTAGCTCCTCCTCTCTACCCAAGGGTTAGGGTTAGGTAGCTCCTCCTCTCTACCCTAGGGTTAGGTAGCTCCTCCTCTCTACCCAAGGGTTAGGTAGCTCCTCCTCTCTACCCAAGGGTTAGGGTTAGGTAACTCCTCCTCTCTATCCTAGGGTTAGGTAGCTGTAGCTCCTCCTCTCTACCCAAGGGTTAGGTAGCTCCTCCTCTCTACCCAAGGGTTAGGTAGCTCCTCTTCTCTACCCAAGGGTTAGGGTTAGGTAGCTCCTCCTCTCTACCCAAGGGTTAGGGTTAGGTAGCTCCTCCTCTCTATCCTAGGGTTAGGTAGCTGTAGCTCCTCCTCTCTACCCAAGGGTTAGGTAGCTCCTCCTCTCTACCCTAGGGTTAGGTAGCTCCTCCTCTCTACCCTAGGGTTAGGTAGCTCCTCCTCTCTACCCAAGGGTTAGGGTTAGGTAGCTCCTCCTCTCTATCCTAGGGTTAGGTAGCTGTAGCTCCTCCTCTCTACCCTAGGGTTAGGTAGCTCCTCCTCTCTACCCTAGGGTTAGGTAGCTCCTCCTCTCTACCCTAGGGTTAGGTAGCTCCTCCTCTCTACCCTAGGGTTAGGTAGCTCCTCCTCTCTACCCTAGGGTTAGGTAGCTCCTCCTCTCTACCCAAGGGTTAGGTTGCTCCTCCTCTCTACCCAAGGGTTAGGTTGCTCCTCCTCTCTACCCAAGGGTTAGGTAGCTCCTCCTCTCTACCCTAGGGTTAGGTAGCTCCTCCTCTCTACCCAAGGGTTAGGTAGCTCCTCCTCTCTACCCAAGGGTTAGGTAGCTCCTCCTCTCTACCCAAGGGTTAGGTAGCTCCTCCTCTCTACCCAAGGGTTAGGGTTAGGTAGCTCCTCCTCTCTACCCAAGGGTTAGGGTTAGGTAGCTCCTCCTCTCTACCCAAGGGTTAGGGTTAGGTAGCTCCTCCTCTCTACCCAAGGGTTAGGGTTAGGTAGCTCCTCCTCTCTACCCAAGGGTTAGGGTTAGGTAGCTCCTCCTCTCTACCCTAGGGTTAGGTAGCTCCTCCTCTCTACCCAAGGGTTAGGTTGCTCCTCCTCTCTACCCGAGGGTTAGGCAGCTCCTCCTCTCTACCCAAGGGTTAGGTAGCTCCTCTTCTCTACCCAAGGGTTAGGGTTAGGTAGCTCCTCCTCTCTACCCAAGGGTTAGGGTTAGGTAGCTCCTCCTCTCTATCCTAGGGTTAGGTAGCTGTAGCTCCTCCTCTCTACCCTAGGGTTAGGTAGCTCCTCCTCTCTACCCTAGGGTTAGGTAGCTCCTCCTCTCTACCCTAGGGTTAGGTAGCTCCTCCTCTCTACCCAAGGGTTAGGGTTAGGTAGCTCCTCCTCTCCTCTCCTCTCTACCCTAGGGTTAGGTTGCTCCTCCTCTCTACCCGAGGGTTAGGCAGCTCCTCCTCTCTACCCTAGGGTTAGGTAGCTCCTCCTCTCTACCCTAGGGTTAGGTAGCTCCTCCTCTCTACCCAAGGGTTAGGTTGCTCCTCCTCTCTACCCGAGGGTTAGGTAGCTCCTCCTCTCTACCCTAGGGTTAGGTAGCTCCTCCTCTCTACCCAAGGGTTAGGTAGCTCCTCCTCTCTACCCAAGGGTTAGGGTTAGGTAGCTCCTCCTCTCTACCCAAGGGTTAGGGTTAGGTAGCTCCTCCTCTCTACCCAAGGGTTAGGGTTAGGTAGCTCCTCCTCTCTACCCAAGGGTTAGGGTTAGGTAGCTCCTCCTCTCTACCCAAGGGTTAGGGTTAGGTAGCTCCTCCTCTCTACCCTAGGGTTAGGTAGCTCCTCCTCTCTACCCAAGGGTTAGGGTTAGGTAGCTCCTCCTCTCTACCCAAGGGTTAGGGTTAGGTAGCTCCTCCTCTCTACCCAAGGGTTAGGGTTAGGTAGCTCCTCCTCTCTACCCAAGGGTTAGGGTTAGGTAGCTGTAGCTCCTCCTCTCTACCCTAGGGTTAGGTAGCTCCTCCTCTCTACCCAAGGATTAGGTTGCTCCTCCTCTCTACCCGAGGGTTAGGTATTTCCTCCTCTCTACCCTAGGGTTAGGTAGCTCCTCCTCTCTACTCTAGGGTTAGGTAGCTCCTCCTCTCTACCCTAAGATTAGGTATTTCCTCCTCTCTACCCTAGGGTTAGGTAGCTCCTCCTCTCTACCCGAGGGTTAGGTATCTCCTCCTCTCTACCCAAGGGCTAGGGTTAGGTAGCTGTAGCTCCTCCTCCCTACCCTAGGGTTAGGTAGCTCCTCCTCTCTACCAAAGGTTTAGGTAGCTCCTCCTCTCTACCCAAGGGTTAGGGTTAGGTAGCTCCTCCTCTCTACCCAAGGATTAGGGTTAGGTAGCTCCTCCTCTCTATCCTAGGTTTAGGTAGCTGTAGCTCCTCCACCCTACCCTAGGGTTAGGTAGCTCCTCCTCTCTACCCAAGGGTTAGGTAGCTCCTCCTCTCTATCCTAGGGTTAGGTAGCTGTAGCTCCTCCTCTCTACCCAAGGGTTGGGTAGCTCCTCCTCTCTACCCAAGGGTTAGGTAGCTCCGCCTCTCTACCCAAGGGTTAGGTAGCTCCTCTTCTCTACCCAAGGGTTAGGGTTAGGTAGCTCCTCCTCTCTACCCTAGGGTTAGGTAGCTCCTCCTCTCTACCCAAGGGTTACGTAGCTCCTCCTCTCTACCCTAGGGTTAGGTAGCTCCTCCTCTCTACCCAAGGGTTAGGTAGCTCCTCCTCTCTACCCATGGGTTAGGTAGCTCCTCCTCTCTACCCTAGGGTTGGATAGGGGTTAGGTAGCTCCTCTCTACCCTAGGGTAAGGGTTAGGTAGCTCCTCCTGTCTACCCAAGGGTAAGAGATAGGTAGCTCCTCCTCTCTACCCAAGTGTTAGGTTTAGGTAGCTCCTCCTCTCTACCCTAGGGTAAGGATTAGGTAGCTCCTCCTCTCTACCCAAGGGTAAGGGTTAGGTAGCTCCTCCTCTCTACCCAAGGGTAAGGGTTAGGTAGATCCTCCTCTCTACCCTAGGGTAAGGATTAGGTAGCTCCTCCTCTCTACCCAAGGGTAAGGGTTAGGTAGCTCCTCCTCTCTACCCAAGGGTTACGTAGCTCCTCCTCTCTACCCTAGGGTTAGGTAGCTCCTCCTCTCTACCCAAGGGTTGGGTAGCTCCTCCTCTCTACCCAAGGGTTAGGTAGCTCCTCCTCTCTACCCAAGGGTTAGGTAGCTCCTCCTCTCTACCCTAGGGTTGGATAGGGGTTAGGTAGCTCCTCTCTACCCTAGGGTAAGGGTTAGGTAGCTCCTCCTGTCTACCCAAGGGTAAGAGTTAGGTAGCTCCTCCTCTCTACCCAAGTGTTAGGTTTAGGTAGCTCCTCCTCTCTACCCTAGGGTAAGGATTAGGTAGCTCCTCCTCTCTACCCAAGGGTAAGGGTTAGGTAGCTCCTCCTCTCTACCCAAGGGTAAGGGTTAGGTAGATCCTCCTCTCTACCCAAGGATTAGGTAGCTCCTCCTCTCTAGCCAAAGGTTAGGTAGCTCCTCTTCTCTACCCAAGGGTAAGGGTTAGGTAGATCCTCCTCTCTACCCAAGGGTAAGGGTTAGGTAGATCCTCCTCTCTACCCTAGGGTAAGGATTAGGTAGCTCCTCCACTCTACCCAAGGGTAAGGGTTAGGTAGCTCCTCCTCTCTACCCAAGGATTAGGTAGCTCCTCCTCTCTAGCCAAGGGTTAGGTAGCTCCTCTTCTCTACCCAAGGGTTAGGGTTAGGTAGCTCCTCCTCTCTACCCTAGGGTTAGGTAGCTCCTCCTCTCTACCCTAGGGTTAGGTAGCTCCTCCTCTCTACCCAAGGGTTACGTAGCTCCTCCTCTCTACCCTAGGGTTAGGTAGCTCCTCCTCTCTACCCAAGGGTTAGGTAGCTCCTCCTCTCTACCCAAGGGTTACGTAGCTCCTCCTCTCTACCCTAGGGTTAGGTAGCTCCTCCTCTCTACCCAAGGGTTAGGTAGCTCCTCCTCTCTACCCAAGGGTTAGGTAGCTCCTCCTCTCTACCCAAGGGTTAGGTAGCTCCACCTCTCTACCCAAGGGTTAGGTAGCTCCTCCTCTCTACCCAAGGGTTAGGTAGCTCCTCCTCTCTACCCAAGCGTTAGGTAGCTCCTCCTCTCTACCCTAGGGTTAGGTAGCTCCTCCTCTCTACCCAAGGGTTAGGTAGCTCCTCCTCTCTACCCAAGGGTTAGGTAGCTCCTCCTCTCTACCCAAGGGTTAGGTAGCTCCTCCTCTCTACCCTAGGGTTGGATAGGGGTTAGGTAGCTCCTCTCTACCCTAGGGTAAGGGTTAGGTAGCTCCTCCTGTCTACCCAAGGGTAAGAGATAGGTAGCTCCTCCTCTCTACCCAAGTGTTAGGTTTAGGTAGCTCCTCCTCTCTACCCTAGGGTAAGGATTAGGTAGCTCCTCCTCTCTACCCAAGGGTTAGGTAGCTCCTCCTCTCTACCCAAGGGTTAGGTAGCTCCTCCTCTCTACCCAAGGGTTAGGTAGCTCCTCCTCTCTACCCTAGGGTTGGATAGGGGTTAGGTAGCTCCTCTCTACCCTAGGGTAAGGGTTAGGTAGCTCCTCCTGTCTACCCAAGGGTAAGGGTTAGGTAGATCCTCCTCTCTACCCAAGGGTAAGGGTTAGGTAGATCCTCCTCTCTACCCTAGGGTAAGGATTAGGTAGCTCCTCCACTCTACCCAAGGGTAAGGGTTAGGTAGCTCCTCCTCTCTACCCAAGGATTAGGTAGCTCCTCCTCTCTAGCCAAGGGTTAGGTAGCTCCTCTTCTCTACCCAAGGGTTAGGGTTAGGTAGCTCCTCCTCTCTACCCTAGGGTTAGGTAGCTCCTCCTCTCTACCCTAGGGTTAGGTAGCTCCTCCTCTCTACCCAAGGGTTACGTAGCTCCTCCTCTCTACCCTAGGGTTAGGTAGCTCCTCCTCTCTACCCAAGGGTTAGGTAGCTCCTCCTCTCTACCCAAGGGTTACGTAGCTCCTCCTCTCTACCCTAGGGTTAGGTAGCTCCTCCTCTCTACCCAAGGGTTAGGTAGCTCCTCCTCTCTACCCAAGGGTTAGGTAGCTCCTCCTCTCTACCCAAGGGTTAGGTAGCTCCTCCTCTCTACCCAAGGGTTAGGTAGCTCCTCCTCTCTACCCAAGGGTTAGGTAGCTCCTCCTCTCTACCCAAGGGTTAGGTAGCTCCTCCTCTCTACCCTAGGGTTGGATAGGGGTTAGGTAGCTCCTCTCTACCCTAGGGTAAGGGTTAGGTAGCTCCTCCTGTCTACCCAAGGGTAAGAGATAGGTAGCTCCTCCTCTCTACCCAAGTGTTAGGTTTAGGTAGCTCCTCCTCTCTACCCTAGGGTAAGGATTAGGTAGCTCCTCCTCTCTACCCAAGGGTAAGGGTTAGGTAGCTCCTCCTCTCTACCCAAGGGTAAGGGTTAGGTAGATCCTCCTCTCTACCCAAGGATTAGGTAGCTCCTCCTCTCTAGCCAAAGGTTAGGTAGCTCCTCTTCTCTACCCAAGGGTAAGGGTTAGGTAGATCCTCCTCTCTACCCAAGGGTAAGGGTTAGGTAGATCCTCCTCTCTACCCTAGGGTAAGGATTAGGTAGCTCCTCCTCTCTACACAAGGGTAAGGGTTAGGTAGCTCCTCCTCTCTACCCAAGGGTTAGGTAGCTCCTCCTCTCTAGCCAAAGGTTAGGTAGCTCCTCTTCTCTACCCAAGGGTTAGGGTTAGGTAGCTCCTCCTCTCTACCCAAGGATTAGGGTTAGGTAGCTCCTCCTCTCTATCCTAGGGTTAGGTAGCTGTAGCTCCTCCTCTATACCCTAGGGTTAGGGAGCTCCTCCTCTCTACCCAAGGATTAGGTAGCTCCTCCTCTCTATCCTAGGGTTAGGTAGCTGTAGCTCCTCCTCTCTACCCTAAGGTTAGGTAGCTCCTCCTCTCTACCCGAGGGTTAGGGTTAGGTAGCTCCTCCTCATTACCCGAGGGTTAGGGTTAGGTAGCTCCTCCTCTCTACCCAAGGATTAGGTAGCTCCTCCTCTCTATCCTAGGGTTAGGTAGCTGTAGCTCCTCCTCTCTACCCTAAGGTTAGGTAGCTCCTCCTCTCTACCCTAGGGTTAGGTAGCTCCTCCTCTCTACCCAAGGGTTACGTAGCTCCTCCTCTCTACCCGAGGGTTAGGGTTAGGTAGCTCCTCCTCATTACCCGAGGGTTAGGGTTAGGTAGCTCCTCCTCTCTACCCAAGGGTTAGGGTTAGGTAGATCCTCCTCTCTACCCTAGGGTAAGGATTAGGTAGCTCCTCCTCTCTACACAAGGGTAAGGGTTAGGTAGCTCCTCCTCTCTACCCAAGGGTTAGGTAGCTCCTCCTCTCTAGCCAAAGGTTAGGTAGCTCTTCTTCTCTACCCAAGGGTTAGGGTTAGGTAGCTCCTCCTCTCTACCCAAGGGTTATGGTTAGGTAGCTCCTCCTCTCTACCCAAGGATTAGGGTTAGGTAGCTCCTCCTCTCTATCCTAGGGTTAGGTAGCTGTAGCTCCTCCTCTATACCCTAGGGTTAGGTAGCTCCTCCTCTCTACCCAAGGATTAGGTAGCTCCTCCTCTCTATCCTAGGGTTAGGTAGCTGTAGCTCCTCCTCTCTACCCTAAGGTTAGGTAGCTCCTCCTCTCTACCCTAGGGTTAGGTAGCTCCTCCTCTCTACCCAAGGGTTACGTAGCTCCTCCTCTCTACCCGAGGGTTAGGGTTAGGTAGCTCCTCCTCTCTACCCTAGGGTAAGGATTAGGTAGCTCCTCCTCTCTACCCAAGGGTAAGGGTTAGGTAGCTCCTCCTCTCTACCCAAGGGTTACGTAGCTCCTCCTCTCTACCCTAGGGTTAGGTAGCTCCTCCTCTCTACCCAAGGGTTGGGTAGCTCCTCCTCTCTACCCAAGGGTTAGGTAGCTCCTCCTCTCTACCCAAGGGTTAGGTAGCTCCTCCTCTCTACCCTAGGGTTGGATAGGGGTTAGGTAGCTCCTCTCTACCCTAGGGTAAGGGTTAGGTAGCTCCTCCTGTCTACCCAAGGGTAAGAGTTAGGTAGCTCCTCCTCTCTACCCAAGTGTTAGGTTTAGGTAGCTCCTCCTCTCTACCCTAGGGTAAGGATTAGGTAGCTCCTCCTCTCTACCCAAGGGTAAGGGTTAGGTAGCTCCTCCTCTCTACCCAAGGGTAAGGGTTAGGTAGATCCTCCTCTCTACCCAAGGATTAGGTAGCTCCTCCTCTCTAGCCAAAGGTTAGGTAGCTCCTCTTCTCTACCCAAGGGTAAGGGTTAGGTAGATCCTCCTCTCTACCCAAGGGTAAGGGTTAGGTAGATCCTCCTCTCTACCCTAGGGTAAGGATTAGGTAGCTCCTCCACTCTACCCAAGGGTAAGGGTTAGGTAGCTCCTCCTCTCTACCCAAGGATTAGGTAGCTCCTCCTCTCTAGCCAAGGGTTAGGTAGCTCCTCTTCTCTACCCAAGGGTTAGGGTTAGGTAGCTCCTCCTCTCTACCCTAGGGTTAGGTAGCTCCTCCTCTCTACCCTAGGGTTAGGTAGCTCCTCCTCTCTACCCAAGGGTTACGTAGCTCCTCCTCTCTACCCTAGGGTTAGGTAGCTCCTCCTCTCTACCCAAGGGTTAGGTAGCTCCTCCTCTCTACCCAAGGGTTACGTAGCTCCTCCTCTCTACCCTAGGGTTAGGTAGCTCCTCCTCTCTACCCAAGGGTTAGGTAGCTCCTCCTCTCTACCCAAGGGTTAGGTAGCTCCTCCTCTCTACCCAAGGGTTAGGTAGCTCCACCTCTCTACCCAAGGGTTAGGTAGCTCCTCCTCTCTACCCAAGGGTTAGGTAGCTCCTCCTCTCTACCCAAGCGTTAGGTAGCTCCTCCTCTCTACCCTAGGGTTAGGTAGCTCCTCCTCTCTACCCAAGGGTTAGGTAGCTCCTCCTCTCTACCCAAGGGTTAGGTAGCTCCTCCTCTCTACCCAAGGGTTAGGTAGCTCCTCCTCTCTACCCTAGGGTTGGATAGGGGTTAGGTAGCTCCTCTCTACCCTAGGGTAAGGGTTAGGTAGCTCCTCCTGTCTACCCAAGGGTAAGAGATAGGTAGCTCCTCCTCTCTACCCAAGTGTTAGGTTTAGGTAGCTCCTCCTCTCTACCCTAGGGTAAGGATTAGGTAGCTCCTCCTCTCTACCCAAGGGTTAGGTAGCTCCTCCTCTCTACCCAAGGGTTAGGTAGCTCCTCCTCTCTACCCAAGGGTTAGGTAGCTCCTCCTCTCTACCCTAGGGTTGGATAGGGGTTAGGTAGCTCCTCTCTACCCTAGGGTAAGGGTTAGGTAGCTCCTCCTGTCTACCCAAGGGTAAGGGTTAGGTAGATCCTCCTCTCTACCCAAGGGTAAGGGTTAGGTAGATCCTCCTCTCTACCCTAGGGTAAGGATTAGGTAGCTCCTCCACTCTACCCAAGGGTAAGGGTTAGGTAGCTCCTCCTCTCTACCCAAGGATTAGGTAGCTCCTCCTCTCTAGCCAAGGGTTAGGTAGCTCCTCTTCTCTACCCAAGGGTTAGGGTTAGGTAGCTCCTCCTCTCTACCCTAGGGTTAGGTAGCTCCTCCTCTCTACCCTAGGGTTAGGTAGCTCCTCCTCTCTACCCAAGGGTTACGTAGCTCCTCCTCTCTACCCTAGGGTTAGGTAGCTCCTCCTCTCTACCCAAGGGTTAGGTAGCTCCTCCTCTCTACCCAAGGGTTACGTAGCTCCTCCTCTCTACCCTAGGGTTAGGTAGCTCCTCCTCTCTACCCAAGGGTTAGGTAGCTCCTCCTCTCTACCCAAGGGTTAGGTAGCTCCTCCTCTCTACCCAAGGGTTAGGTAGCTCCTCCTCTCTACCCAAGGGTTAGGTAGCTCCTCCTCTCTACCCAAGGGTTAGGTAGCTCCTCCTCTCTACCCAAGGGTTAGGTAGCTCCTCCTCTCTACCCTAGGGTTGGATAGGGGTTAGGTAGCTCCTCTCTACCCTAGGGTAAGGGTTAGGTAGCTCCTCCTGTCTACCCAAGGGTAAGAGATAGGTAGCTCCTCCTCTCTACCCAAGTGTTAGGTTTAGGTAGCTCCTCCTCTCTACCCTAGGGTAAGGATTAGGTAGCTCCTCCTCTCTACCCAAGGGTAAGGGTTAGGTAGCTCCTCCTCTCTACCCAAGGGTAAGGGTTAGGTAGATCCTCCTCTCTACCCAAGGATTAGGTAGCTCCTCCTCTCTAGCCAAAGGTTAGGTAGCTCCTCTTCTCTACCCAAGGGTAAGGGTTAGGTAGATCCTCCTCTCTACCCAAGGGTAAGGGTTAGGTAGATCCTCCTCTCTACCCTAGGGTAAGGATTAGGTAGCTCCTCCTCTCTACACAAGGGTAAGGGTTAGGTAGCTCCTCCTCTCTACCCAAGGGTTAGGTAGCTCCTCCTCTCTAGCCAAAGGTTAGGTAGCTCCTCTTCTCTACCCAAGGGTTAGGGTTAGGTAGCTCCTCCTCTCTACCCAAGGATTAGGGTTAGGTAGCTCCTCCTCTCTATCCTAGGGTTAGGTAGCTGTAGCTCCTCCTCTATACCCTAGGGTTAGGGAGCTCCTCCTCTCTACCCAAGGATTAGGTAGCTCCTCCTCTCTATCCTAGGGTTAGGTAGCTGTAGCTCCTCCTCTCTACCCTAAGGTTAGGTAGCTCCTCCTCTCTACCCGAGGGTTAGGGTTAGGTAGCTCCTCCTCATTACCCGAGGGTTAGGGTTAGGTAGCTCCTCCTCTCTACCCAAGGATTAGGTAGCTCCTCCTCTCTATCCTAGGGTTAGGTAGCTGTAGCTCCTCCTCTCTACCCTAAGGTTAGGTAGCTCCTCCTCTCTACCCTAGGGTTAGGTAGCTCCTCCTCTCTACCCAAGGGTTACGTAGCTCCTCCTCTCTACCCGAGGGTT
The DNA here is from genome assembly GCF_002021735.2 of Oncorhynchus kisutch. Classification (NCBI taxonomy): domain Eukaryota; kingdom Metazoa; phylum Chordata; class Actinopteri; order Salmoniformes; family Salmonidae; genus Oncorhynchus; species Oncorhynchus kisutch. Next base: position 81,725,153 of record NC_034179.2, on the reverse strand, counting down.
AGGGTTAGGTAGCTCCTCCTCATTACCCGAGGGTTAGGGTTAGGTAGCTCCTCCTCTCTACCCAAGGGTTAGGGTTAGGTAGATCCTCCTCTCTACCCTAGGGTAAGGATTAGGTAGCTCCTCCTCTCTACACAAGGGTAAGGGTTAGGTAGCTCCTCCTCTCTACCCAAGGGTTAGGTAGCTCCTCCTCTCTAGCCAAAGGTTAGGTAGCTCTTCTTCTCTACCCAAGGGTTAGGGTTAGGTAGCTCCTCCTCTCTACCCAAGGGTTATGGTTAGGTAGCTCCTCCTCTCTACCCAAGGATTAGGGTTAGGTAGCTCCTCCTCTCTATCCTAGGGTTAGGTAGCTGTAGCTCCTCCTCTATACCCTAGGGTTAGGTAGCTCCTCCTCTCTACCCAAGGATTAGGTAGCTCCTCCTCTCTATCCTAGGGTTAGGTAGCTGTAGCTCCTCCTCTCTACCCTAAGGTTAGGTAGCTCCTCCTCTCTACCCTAGGGTTAGGTAGCTCCTCCTCTCTACCCAAGGGTTACGTAGCTCCTCCTCTCTACCCGAGGGTTAGGGTTAGGTAGCTCCTCCTCTCTACCCTAGGGTAAGGATTAGGTAGCTCCTCCTCTCTACCCAAGGGTAAGGGTTAGGTAGCTCCTCCTCTCTACCCAAGGGTAAGGGTTAGGTAGCTCCTCCTCTCTACCCAAGGGTAAGGGTTAGGTAGCTCCTCCTCTCTACCCAAGTTTAAGGGTTAGGTAGCTCCTCCTCTCTACCCTAGGGTAAGGATTAGGTAACTCCTCCTCTCTACCAAAGGGTAAGGGTTAGGTAGCTCCTCCTCTCTACCCAAGTTTAAGGGTTAGGTAGCTCCTCCTCTCTACCCTAGGGTAAGGATTAGGTAACTCCTCCTCTCTACCCAAGGGTAAGGGTTAGGTAGCTCCTCCTCTCTACCCAAGGGTAAGGGTTAGGTAGCTCCTCCTCTCTACCCTAGGGTAAGGATTAGGTAGCTCCTCCTCTCTACCCAAGGGTAAGGGTTAGGTAGCTCCTCCTCTCTACCCTAGGGTAAGGATTAGGTAGCTCCTCCTCTCTACCCAAGGGTAATGGTTAGGTAACTCCTCCTCTCTACCCAAGGGTAAGGGTTAGGTACAGTAGCTGTCTAGCTTGATTGTTGTTGGCTCCATACCTTGCTGTTTGTTCAGATGTGTTCAGTTTCAGTAGAGACTCCCCTTACAGTTAGTGGAGTACAGTCAATGAAACCCTGTGTGAGTGAATAGAAATGTTAAGAGCTCTTTGTCTGAGTGAATGTCATTGCTGGAGCGAGTTATTGGGATGAATATTCATGTCCATATTCTGTAGTTCAGAATATGGGCATGAATGAGACAAGGTGGCAGCCTACATGCATGTCTTGGGTAATGTCGTAGGTGGAGCACCTCTAGTAGGGGTCCGTGTGTCATCAGCGGAGCCCCTACCTGTTGGACTGAATGATATGACTTGTCCCCTGTTGGAAAGAGCTTGATGGGTAAATCCTCACTTGACTGTAGTGGCTGTGACTGGAGGAAACCTGTCAGTATGACTGTGTGTGATTGGTTGTCTGTTTTTACCTCACTAATGGGATGGCTCCATGCTCACTGAAGGCCCTTCGATAAGGACCTGTAAACACATTCTATTTCTCTATAGCTTCTTTATCATCTTAAGTCTTATAACGGCATATTATATACAGACTGGTCACTGTATTACAAATCTGTAGCAAAAATAAGTGCCCAGACCAACAGCATAGAAATACACACACAGACATGTACACCCTCTCACTCAATACACAGATCACTATACTGGCACATACAGAAATACACACTTACAAATGCTAATGTACACACATATACACATTCTCTCTCTCTCTGTGTTTGTGTTAGAATTAATGGGACACCTTAAATATATTTGTTTGGATCCAAGATGTAACTGATACTAAAAGGGACTGTGATTTCAGAGATGGAGGGAATACGTGACATAATCAGTATCTCATTGAAGATTGACTCCATTTATACGAAAGACTTTCAAAGCATTGAAGCAACTGCTTTTCAACCGTTCTAAAGTTCTCTGTGCAAGGGATTGAGACTGAAAAGGAGAGGGGAGGGAAAGAGAAACAAACTGCCAAATCTTCCTCTTTCCCACCCAATCCCCCCACTCCTTCCAAAAACTCTTTCTACAGAAGCATGAGAACATAAACTGAGGCCCAAATGAGTGGGAGGAGAGATATGTTGTTTTAATACTACAATTGTTCTTACAACAATTTTTTAACTTAAGATGGGTCTGAAATACTGCTATTGATATGAAGAGAATTATTGTTACTATTATCATTACTATCATCGTCCTTACTGTTATAAGGTGCAGTTCTCCGTTCTGCCTTTCATGGCTGAGGTGGCACTCTTTTGCATTTTAGGCAATGTATTTTCATAATTTTGCCAGAAGTGTTAGTCGATATAATCCTATAAAATTGTTATCATGAGATTCATGACTGTAGGTCAAAGTATGACACCATGGTGTCTAACAATTTAAAATGTATATAAATATAAAATTATATTGTTACTTCCAAAAAGACAGAAAAAATATCTATTTAGTTTGATGTACAAAATGCTTTACATATCAAGGCTTTTGTCTAGTCATAAAATCACCACCTTTGCCCTCTTGTTTTGGTATAATATTTTGAAATGAAGGTTTGACTCAGATTGACATTGAGGCCTAGATTCAATCCGGAGGGTGGAAGACCCCCATTATAGCACGATTGGCATTTAAAGACAATGTTCCCGCATTCCCAGTAAACACTGCATTTGTCGGCTCAATTGGAAATGACCTCTCAATGTCAATTGCGCTATAACGAGGATATTCTGCGTTCTGGGTTGAATCTAGCCCTAAATATATTTTTATGCAAGAATTCATCTGCCATCCAAGCTTCCTCTCACTTTAAGGCAGCGTTTGTGTATAAAGCTGTGAATATACGTATCACTTTAAACCTCACTGTGTGGAAGCCAAAGTTAGATTCACTACCTTATTCACATTATTTTATGCAGATCAAGATGTAGCTATTGTGCCCTGGAAATGGCCACGAGACAAATGGTATTGTGAAAAATATGCATATAATTATTCACATCAAATTTGTTTATTTTGTACATTTCAAGTCATTATGGATTATTAAAGTAGTATTTTATTTATTGACATTTCATTTGTTTATCTACTCATTTTAACATGAATTTATGTCAGGGCTTTTCAACCGGGGTTCCACAAAACCACCAAAGCAAAACCAGATTTTTATAGCGCTATCAATAACAGAATAAACATTTTGAATTACATACCTACAGTGGAGAATATCTTCTTTATAATTATGTCAACTTTATTATTCAAGTCTTAATATAGAGCCAATTACACTCATTGAAGCCAATTTTACACCAGTGTCTGACATAAGCTTTGAAACAGCACACGTGTATAAGTCTCCAGTGTGGCGAGTGCTGCTGGAAAGCTTTCTTGACTTGGACATACATTTTTGGCAACACATGGCAAACCTTTGTTTAACCAGCTAAACAGTTCTTAGTGAAAGTGTTTAAATGACCTTTCTAGGTAATAGGCTGTGTTAGAGTTTACACTTCCTCTTCCAATTATGTGGGGAGTTTAAAATAATGACAAATTATCTACCAAATCTATTTTTAAATGTTGACTACTTCACCTTTCCACTGTCAATCACCTGATGAGAAGACGTAAAAAAATGTCTCATGTATGATGGGGTCCCTGGGTCGCCTGCTTGCCTGGGAGGGGGTCCCTGAGCAAGGAATGGTTAAATACCCTATTTGTCATTTTCACAGGAATTATACTATTGACCTATTTTCACCTTGCATTTACAGTTTGATTGGGTGCTTTCAGCTTAATCTGTGATCAGTTGGACATCTCTTTTCTCCATCACTAAAATTAAACAAGGGCTCTTCCATTATCTCTATTTACTACTAAACACCACATTGGAGTCCTAAAACACATCCCCCAGCAGTGGGTGGGTATTGGCAGGTTACATGCATGAGTGCTTTCCATCTCACTCCAATCTGGAGGAATGTGAGGCCTTCAGATCCTTGACCTTATGCCCACACGCTCCACACTTCAGCCGTTTAGACAGGGAGAACAATTCACTAACTCAGTTTTTTTTTGACAGATCTGAAAAAGAATCTGATTTGTCAAATGACCAATTAGTGGAAAAAATATCACAATTGGGCTGCCTGTGTAGACAGCCTTACATGAGCAGAGTTCAGGATGGGGAATGACATTTGTGACTGTGATTAAGGTTATATGAACGCAGGTGATATAGCAATAAGGACGATGAAAATAATGGTCACCCAAATTATGGTTTAAGATGTAAAAATTCAAACCCTAAAGAATCTGTCTTCCAAATGAAGGTACAATGTTATTTAACTGAAGTGCTTTCTATACCGCTCGCTCCATTCCCTATGGAAGACCTCTGTTCTGCATGTCCTCCAGGCATCAACTCCCTGCAGAAAGCCCCTTACACAGCTGCTGCACTGTGAGAGACTATGTACTGTTCAGCAGGTTTACAGTCACTGCATTATGCAATGAGTTCATTATCACATTACTCTTAGAATATCAACAAGGTATGAATGCCTGTTCCTGCTGCTATGACAACCTTACCATTTACTAGTGTTGGGTAAATGTGGCAGTGACAAACTTGTTTTGCAGTGTTTTCCACCACCATCTCATAGCAGGATTCAAGAGGTGTATAATTATGCGGTCAGGATCTGGCTGTATAGAAAGCACCATCTTGTTTAAGAGAATATTTTAGTATGAGTATGAGCCGATGAACACTAACTTACAGAATGTGATATACATATGCACATTCATATAAACATAAATATATGAATGACAAATGTTAAGAGATGAATTAATTAGAATTATAATAAAGATGCAGAAATAAAATTGAGTGGCCATTTATTCCATGTACAAATAAATTGACCATTTGCATCAAACACACCTGCTAGGGGGAGCTCACCAGTAAAGTTAGAAAGGACATGACCCAGAGTATCTGATTAAAATATTTTAATGTTTCAGCCTTACATAACAATCAGGAACATAAATAAAAAATAATCTCACTTAGGTCAGCACATTTCCATTGTTGAGTCAGCCCTGGTATTAACAATTCTTCCCACATCTACAGAATTATTAGCAAAAGGGATATTGTTTCACAATCTTGGTCATGTTGGAGAAATAATCCTTACTGCTTTGATAAATTGGTGAGCTGGTTGATTTATAAAAATAAAAAAAGGGGACTGAAGTGACACCAGCTGGATAATTCTGGAAATACAGGTAAAAGTGCCTCGTGCAAAACACAGGCCCCTAAATAATCCATTAAAGATCTCACCCCATGTTAACTTCTTTGGTACTGGGGGGCAGTACTGAGTAGCTTGGATAATAAGGTGCTCAGAGTAAACTGCCTGCTACTCAGGCTCAAATGCTAGATTATGCATATAATTAGTAGATTTGAATAGAACACTCCGAATTTTCTAAAACTGTTTGAATGATGTCTGTGAGTATAACAGAACTCGTAAGGCAGGCAAAAACCTGAGGGAAAAATCCAACCAGGAAGTGGGAAATCTGAGGTTTGTAGTTTAAGCCATTGCCTATTGAATATAGTGTCTATGGGGTCATATTGCACTTCCTAAGGCTTCCACTGTGAAGGGGGAGATGAGAGCTGTTTGAGCCAGGTGTTTGGCAGAGTGCCATGAGCTCAGTCTCGCTCATGCCCGTGAGAGTTAGCTGCATTCTATTGCATTTCTAAAGACAAAGGAATTGTCCAGTTGTAACATTATTGAATATTTATGATAAAAACATCCTAAAGATTGATTCTATACATCGTTTGACATTTCTACGACCTGTTATAGAACTTTGTCTAAATTTTCATCTGGACTATCCCGCGGGATAGATTTGGATTTGTGAACTAAACGCGCAAACAAAAAGAGGTATTTGGACATAAATGGACTTTATCAAACAAAACAAACATTTATTGTGGAACTGGGATTCCTGGGAGTGCATTCTGGTGAAGATCACAGGTAAGTGAATATTTATAATGCTATTTCTGACTTGTGACACCTCCTTGGCTGTATGTTTTTCTGTGGCTAGGTGTGCTTTTGCCGTAAAGCCTTTTTGAAATCTGACAGCAGTTGCATTGTGAAGTTTATCTGTATTTCCACACGTATATTTATCAATGGTTATTTTTAGTATTTCTGTAATTTGACATGGCTCTCTGCACTTTCACCAGATGTTTGAGACAATGCATTTCTGAACATAAAACACCAATTTCAAATGAGGTTTTTGGACATAAAGATGACATTTATCGAACAAAAATGTGTAACATGGGGGAGTCCTGGGAGTGCCATCTGATGAAGAGCAAAGGTTTATTTAATTGCCATTTCTGACTGAGGGCTCTCCTTGGCTGGAAAATGGCTTTATGGTTTTCTGTGGCTAGGTGCTGACCTAACATTATCGTTTGGTGTGCTTTCGCCGTAAAGCCCATATGAAATCGGACACTGTGGCTAGATTTACAAGAAGTTTATCTTTAAAATACTTGTGTGTTTGGGGAATTTTAATTATGAGATTTCAGTTTTGAATTTGGCACCCTGCAATTTCACTGGCTGTTGGCGAGGTGGGGTGCTACCGTCCCACATATCCCAGAGAAGTTAAGACTGCAGTCACCACATCTTCTGTGGAGGGCCAAGATCTGCATGAAAAAAGTGATAGAAAACTGTCTGAAAATAATCACATCACAACATACAAGGCTCCTATGTGATTAATTATTATCAGTCTCCTCAGACTCAAGCCTGTCAGAGCCAGAGAGCACCTTATCGCCACAGATATTCAGAGCCCAGTGCAAAACATCACAGGAGAAAATCATTTAAACAAGAATTCAATTTGCTAGTCATTAGTACTTAAAGCTCACCTTGTAGTTTGGTATCGATTTAGCCTTGTCACCTTTGGGGAAAATAAGTTCCATTAGGACAATAATCAATGAATATTTTTTTTAAATCTACAAGACTCAGACTAAGATTATCCTCAGACTCGGGCCTGTCAGAGCCAGAGAGCACTTTATCGCCACAGAAATTCAGAGCCCAGTGCAAAACATCATTGGAAAACAAAGGTACATATGAAAGAAAACCAGACTCACCTTGTGGGTTCTCTGACAGCCTCGTAACCTTTGGACAATAGAAAAAGACTGCCATAAGGACAATATCTGCAACGGACAATCAAGCAGACAAGACTAACTACATTAGACGCGAGCATCCTCAGACTCGGGCCTGTCAGAGCCAGAGAGCACTTTATCGCCACAGAATTTCAGAGCCCAGTGCAAAACATCATAGGAGACGTTTCAGACAACGTGCCAGACAACGTGCCTTTCTATGGACAAGCAGTGTCCATATAAAGGTTCACCCTCTTGGGTATAGGCTAAATCAAAACGAGATATATTTGCCTCAAGTCGAAATTATAAATTGAAAGTTTTATACAAACGTTTAAGTAGCTATAGCTAACTACTTAGCCAACATGAGCTTCCTGCATACGTTCTATAATTAGCCCACTTTGCTAGCAAGCTGCTAACGTTAGCTAGCCACATCGAGGGAATTCGTTTACTGTCCAACTAAATAAAACATGACTGCTGAGGAAAGGAACTATCTAGCTATATCGTTTAATTCAAATAAGACGAAAATGTCCAGCTTCACACTCACCAGGCCACGTGCAAACCCTCCAGTCTAAGTGAGGAAAAGGCTGACACACCAAAATGGCCGGTTTTATATGTCATTTCTGGGAGGAACAAAGAATAGGACCCCATTTCTTTGGCTGCCTATCGTAGGCGCCGTAAGTAAAAACAATCACATTGTTTCGAAATAACTACTTGAAGTCGAACTATGAAATATAATGTATTTAAAGTGTATTATATGCATATTTAATTTGTTAACCACTTGCAATATTTTGTATTGGATAAGATAACCATTGGAGAGGCCATACATGCCAATGCATACATGATTAATTGGTAAAAATAACATGTGATCAGGAAACTTTATTGCCAGAGTTACCATTATACACTTCAGTATAATACACCTCAGTATAATACACAGTATAATACACTTCAGTATAATGGTAACTTTGTGTGAGTGGTTCTACTTTTGGAACCATAATGTGTGGATTGATAATACTGTATTTCCCCTCAATGACAGCCCAATGTTTTAGGTTCAGAATAATTTGGGATGAGCAACAAGTATTAAATATAGTAATCAAAACGGTTTAAATTCAAATTTAGTCAAAGTATTGAACCATGACAATAACATGAGCTTGAATGCCACGCCTGCATTGCAGAGTCACTGTGTCAGCAGCTCAACGGTCGGATTTTTTAAACGACAAGTCCTGGCAAGGCAGAACAGAGAAGCGTAACATAGCATTAGGCAAGAGATCAGAAGGTATGTGAATGACTGCTGTTGGTAATATGGCCCCCTATTCATCTCCAGAGATCCCCAGCTTTAAAGTAAAACACACATTCTCTCTCTCTCTCTCTCTCTCTCTCTCTCTCTCTCTCTCTCTCTCTCTCTCTCTCTCTCTCTCTCTCGTCTCTCTCTCGCTCTTACACACACACACACACAGACGCACACACACACTCGATGTCCTCACCAGCTGTGGCAGACCCCCAAACACCCTTGGGGAATGTATAGAGGAGTGGCAAGGGGGACGTAGAGGGGGTGGAATTTTGTTCTTCTTATCTTTGACTATATAATATGTGATTCTGTGGCTTGTGTATTTAACAACATACAGTTATATGACAAAACCTTAGGCTCTATATAGCACACATACACAGTGCTCTGTAACAGTCCTAGTCAAAGGTTGCTACCCCAGACCACAGGCACACATACACACTAAAAGCCAAAAACACGGCACACTTTATTAACACTCCATGGAGAGAGAGAGAGAGAGAGAGAGAGAGAGAGAGAGAGAGAGAGAGAGAGAGAGAAAGAGGGAGAGAGAGAGAGAGAGAGAGAAAGAGAAAGAGGGAAAGAGGGAAAGAGAGCATAAGTGGGAGGGGTGCTGTCCAGTGGTGTGGTACAGAGAGCCAGAGAATTAGTTTTCTGCAGCTGTTTTGAAGAGAGAGAGGGGACGGAGAAAGCGGGTGAGGGAGGAGAGAGGGGAAAAAGACAGCCAACTCATCTGACACTGACAGTGGGCCAAAGAAAGGGAAGAAGAGGGAGCAAAATCACAGTAAAAGGAGTGGAAGAGAGAGGAGAGAACTACGGAAAAAACTGAGCAGGCTAAGGGGAGAGACAGAAGGGGAGAGAGAGAGGAGGGTGGTGAGAAACTTAACCCAGAAAAGAAGAGCAAGTGAAAACAGTGAGACCACCAGCAGCAGTGAACGAGTGAGAGGTAAGACACTTTTCCATGTATTTCACTGTAACCTCCGATTTCTCTGGCTGAATTCAAACTTCATTAAGACCTGATACACAAGTCTATTTTTGTAGTATGCATTCATATGTTGCTATATATTTCCTCTAGACGTGAGTGTATGTACTGAGTTATGTGTGACAGCCAAAACGGGGGGCAGGGGGAGGAGAGAGTGTGTATGCCAGAGCGGGTGATGGGTACTGTGGTGGGGGAAGAGAGGGTAGACAGGGGGTGATGGGTACTGTGGTGGGGGAAGAGAGGGTAGACAGGGGGTGAGAGAGTTGGCAGTGGGAGTATGTGCCAGGCTTGAGCATTTCAATACGTTTCAGAAGATGTACCCTTTCTGCTTTCTCTTGGAGTAGGCTATTACAAAAGTGTTGGACTCCTCCAGAGATTTCTAATAGTTTGACTTGGAGAGCACACAGGCATTTCAGATTTTTTTGCATGGTCTGTGATCAAGTCAAATCTATGCCAGTAGATGGTAAGTGAGATATTATTCAAATAATACCTTGATTTGGTATGCTCTTATCACTATCTGTACTGATCGGGGTCCTTCACTAGAAAAACTATTAATTGGTTTAGCAGTCGCAGAGGATATGTGAATTTAGCAGTCCATCTCAAAGGAATGAATGGATACCTCTTATCAACAAAGAAAGCAACCATTGATAGTTCTTCATCGTGTTCTTCCTCGTGGTCTTCCTCATGCTAAAATAAAGGTTGAATAAAATAAAGGTTAAATATTAAAACATTCCCGGCATGCTTTAGCCCTGCCCAGAGGGAGAGGATCCAGTGAGGGGACAGGAAGGGGGGTCAAAGGTTAAGAAGGAAATTATTCGTTATATATCTGGCCTCATGCAGTGAGAGAGAACTAAAGACCCTGTGGGTTGTGTCATCTTCCTGCAGACAGACAGACAGACAGACAGACAGACAGACAGACAGACAGACAGACAGACAGACAGACAGACAGACAGACAGACAGACAGACAGACAGACAGACAGACAGAGCGAGAGAGAGAGAGAGAGAGAGAGAGAGAGAAAGGATCCACACTTTCATCCCAGACCCTCACTGAAGATGGAGAATCATGTGATAACCCATGAATAGAGGCAGATACAGAAGAATCACTGGATCTGATAGTGGGTCTGACTGAGGGAGGGAGAGATAAAGATATCTGGAAAACAGACAGAGAAAGATTAGTCTTGTGACAGGGTGGGATTTGTTACATTCTCTGTAAAATGCCTTGAGAGAGGTTTTATTGTAAGCTGTTTGGGATCATGTGGGTTTGTCTCTCTAGTTTATATTTTGTGTCACTGAGCATGTGAGTCTGTCTGCAGGGCCGACTCTAACCTTTTGTGGATTTTTTTGCAGTTTTAAAGCTCATTTCCTGCAATTCTACACATTTTGTAATGACATAAGCCATGTTAATATGATATCTTAATGAGAATGACTAACAAAATCAATGGGGCCCCCTGGAGTCGGGGAAGGTGGGGTGAGTTTTACCCCCTGTTTATTTTGGGATGGCTCAAATTTCAAAGCTGGGAATTGTGGGAGAGGGCATTCCATCCTTGCTGGTAGACTCAGGGCCTTAAATGCCAGGCCTCTGAGTATCTGTTTTACTGTATTATACTGATACTGTACCACGCCAGATAACTCCCTCTCACCTACTGGTAGTTATTAATCTACCCTGTACACTGTAGAAATTAGACTTTGCTTTTTTCAACACATTTGTCCAATTCTACACTGTAACAGAAAACTGTAATTTATACGGTCATTTGGGGGTATTATCAACAACAACAAATTTGTGGGTGGGGAAATAATTGCTGTATTTCTAATGGTATTGTAAATACAAACCACAGAGTACAGTACCATACCGTATCTTTGGAGCACCAAAAACCTTTTGACCACTAGTGGGTGCACAGTATTGTTGTTTCTGGCTCATTACCATATTTTGAGGCGTGCCTTGTAAGATGCTATTTTTGTTGCAGCAGTGAGTGAGAATGCTGGACCAATTTAACTTCTCTGTGGTTACAGTGCCTCATCAATTTAAAATGTATCAGGGACAGATTGGAGTGGCAGCAAGTTGTAGCCCTTTCCTGCAGTCAATGACCAAAGTGCTCTCTCTGGTCTTATGGGTGGAATGTTATCAATATTTTTCATAATATGCAAATGTATCAACATTTTTTTTTTAAGCAATGAAAATACAGTGTTTTTATGTCAAAGAGTTTTGTCATATTTCAGTCTTCTGTGATTTACGTTTGAAACATTTCAACTCTATATCTGACATGGTACAGGTTTCTTCTTGTTTCTAAGCCCATAACCATGTGTGTGAGGTATATACTTTTGTTTCAAGTAGATTTGTTTAAGACTACCATGTGTGACCATGATTTAGCCCACTGCAGTAAAAGGTTCAACCTTAAATTTGTTGAGCATTTTGCCATGTCCTTGGTCTGCTTTGCTCTGTGGTTGCAGCCAGTTTGGAAGCCTTTGTTAAGGCCTCCAGAAGTGTGCGTGATATAAAACACCAAATATGAGTAAACACTTTGCATACTGCAGCAGCCAACCTGCTTGCACCAAGCCCTTGTAATTACAGAGAAATACTGTGGAATATAAACCCCACCCCTCAGTGAATTTCATTCATTCACAGTTGAAGAGTACTTGCTTTGATACCGTATTTATATTACAGTAGGTATACTACAATATGAAACACAGAATTGTACTTATGACTGAGCTGCCTGTCAAATTCACAGCAAGGCCTTTACAGTGTATCCTCTTATCTGTCCAGTTTTATTAATACATGTAACAATCTCTTGAATAAACTTTACTGTGGAGGAAAATAATTATCTCAGACTTTCTGAACCAAACTGGTCTTCATGGATTTCCATCGTTGTATTCAACTGACCACCTGGGTGGTGTAAAGGTATGTTGAGAGGTGCACAGAATGTTGAAGGACATAAATGATTTCACTACATATTCTTCTGTTTCAGTGGACAGGATGTCGACTCTCCCTCCTGAGGTTGCCACTGAAGATGCCACCAAACAGAGCTTCTGGATGGTGAGTGTGTGTGTGTGTGTGTGTGTGTATACGTGTGTGCACAGAGAAATGGAATGAGAGAGATGGAGAAAGAGGTGGAGAGGGGGAAGAAACAGACAGGAAAACACAGCACCATTTAGCCTCAGGATGTCTTGATAACCTTGTACAAGAGATTCCCGTGACAGACAAAACAGTATTGCTGCTCATAGGTCAGTGTGTACAAGGCCTCTCTATCACACTAGGCTGGCCATATGTTGTTTAGCTTCCGATAAAGGAAGTTCTGCTTCTCTTTTAGCTGGGGCATCATCCCATCATTCACCCACCTCTTTACAGCCGTATCCTAATCATTACAACGTTATTACCTGTTAATAAACAACTCTGAAATGGATTATAACAACTTAATAATACATCATATATGCCATTTAGCAGACGATTTTATCCAAACCAACTTACAGTCATGCGTCCATACATTTTACATATGGGTTGTTGGATGTGTAAGATGTTTATGTAGTTGCAGTGTAACAGTGAAATACTTCAGCTCCGAGCTCCAACAGTGCAGGTGATAGCCAATATGTTTCTCAAATGAAAAATAGATTTGTTTTTAACCATCCTCCATAATGCTCATATCATGATAGGCTGATAAATGTGCTATGGCTATAGGATAGGTTGGTTTGGCTTCTATGCTCCACCAATTGGCAAGTTGCAGCTCCATCCGACTGCTTCTTCTCTTCCTGTTTGCTGGCCTCCTGGTCATTGCCCCAGTTTCATCTCCTCTCTCTGTGTAATTTGGGCTCCGTCCTGTTGTGTTGGATGTGTTTCCAGCCCAGTTCCTCTTAATGCTGCTCTCTGGGCCTCCTCTTCTGGCTGCTGCCTGTCATTGTGAAGTGTTGGGTTAAATATGTGCTCTGACTCTTATTATGGAGTATACTGGTTGTGTTGTCATAGTTGTTACTAGTTCAGTTCTGTAGAGTGTGTAGAACAGCCATCACTGGAGTGACAGTCCACTGTACTGTCTGACTCGTTTGAGTTTATAGGTTCACTACGTTGCTTCCCCAGCATTTCAGATTGTTCTAGTTGTGCCTGTTATATACGCAACTATACAGCCATTTTGATTGCTCTACTGTGTTGGTATGTACATGAAATGTGATTTGTTACAGAGAACCATGTCAGATCTCTGATGACTTGTTTTCTGTGATATGCTGTAGTGTTGTGCAGGCTCAGTTGTAGTGGCTGTCTCGGCCTTTGTGATTGGTTGGCTGCGGCTAGTTCTGGAGCAGTGCTGTTGGCTTTGGGCAAGATTCCTCAGCTGTTTTCACTTAATTCTCAGAGTCAGTAGAAACCACAACATACACAAAGAGAGAGGGAGAGGGAGGAAATGGGAAGAAGATGACCTAAAGGAGAGACAATTACATAGATATTGTTTGGAAACGTGCCAAGGTGTGTGTATGTACGAGAGAAAGAGAGTGAAAGAGCGAGAGAGGGAGAGAGAGAGAGAGAGAGTGAGAGGAAGAGAGGGAGAGAGAGAGAGAAATGAATAAAATTGATCAAACTGAGACAGAGGGGTGAAAATAGAGCCAGGAAAAAATGGAGCGTTTTCCAAACTCCACATCCACAAACACAACTCTGGTAATGTCATTACCCTCAGTGAATTGCCCTCTGTTACTCCATCACCCCCTTTGCATCTGTCCTTTTACTGGCCTGTCTACACCAGCCACACCCCATGGTGCCTTCATTAGGCTTTTACAGAAACCTCAAAACATTAAAATGACTTGTCTAAAGGAAAACAGATCGACGTTAGGATGAGAACAGGTTACAGGTCATGGTGTTGAGAGTGTAGAGAGGAAGGTCAAATTGTTATTTAACTGAAATTAACTTCACTATCCGTGTTAATATCCATTGCTACATTACTACTGTATGTTCAATCTCAAACTTTTCCCTCCGCCTCCTCGTCCTTGTTCACCCTCCCTCCCTCCCTCCCTCCCTCCCTCCCTCCCTCCCTCCCTCCCTCCCTCCCTCCCTCCCTCCCTCCCTCCCTCCCTCCCTCCGACCCTCCCTCCCTCCCTCCCTCCCTCCCTCCCTCCCTCCCTCCCTCCCTCCCTCCCTCACCCTAGCCTGGGAACTACCAGCGCACGGTGAAGCGCACGGAGGATGCCTTCCAGGCGTGTAATGACATCGTGGTGTGCTTCCAGGAGAGAGCCCGTGTGGAGAGGCAGTACGCTCAGCAGCTCAGCGAGTGGAGCAACAAGTGGAAGCCCCTGGTGGACTCCAGTGAGTACTGCAGCTGAAGAGATTCACTGTTTGCTCACTATGTTCCCTGTTGATACTGTATCCACTCTCTCTCTCTCTCTCTCCATCCCTCTCTCTGCTCTCCTCCCTCTACAGGTCCGCTATATGGATCTCTCCTGCAGGCGTGGCAGTGTTTCCTCTCCTCCGCCGACCGCCTCGCCGCCCTACACTCGTCCGTGTGTCGCTCCCTGGTTTCGGAGGACGGGGACCGGGTCAGGACCTGGCAGAAAGAGACCTTCCATAAGAAGCTCTTTGGAGGCTTCAAGGAGTCCCAGGACTTTGGGACTGGATTCGCACGTGCTCAGAAGCCCTGGGCCAAACGGCTGAAGAAGGTTAGAATACTGTAGATGAAAGAGAGGTCTCTCTAAGACACTATGAATCACCACGTTGAATGGACAATCTCTACTGAGAAATTCCCAGACTCAAATATCATACCTTTTTATAGGGTAGGGCAGAGGTAAATGACTTGTAAGTGTTTGTATGGGAGTCTTCATTGAGTCACTAATATGTCAGTGTTACCTTATGCTCCCCCCTCAGCTGGACAAAGCCAGGAGTGCGTTCCATAAAGTGCAGCGTAAGGAGCAGACTGCCAGGGACCGGGAGGTCCACGCCAAGGGCAACCCTGACGTGGCCATCGAGAAACAGAGGAAGATTCAGGAGGAAAGAGAGCTGGCTCAGCAGGAGACGGAGAAAGTAAGTGATAGACAGTAAGAGAATGAAGGAGAGAAGTGAATGTGTGAGTCTGTGTGTAATAATGTGTAACTCTCTCCCCCAGGTGCGAGCCCGCTATGAGAAGGTTCTGGAGGAGGTGACCCGCTATGCCCCTCGCTACATGGAGGAGATGGAGTGTATTTTTGACCAATCACAGGAGGAGGAGAGGAAGAGGATCAGCTTCCTCAAACAGGCCTTCCTGTCCGTCCACAGACACCTGGACGTCACCAACAACGAGAGGTAGGCTACACCTGCAGCCAGACTGTTACTACGATGGTGTGTTTTTATTTTTATTTTTTTGTTGTAGTTGCGTTGTGGAAATGTCTTTATCTCATCTGTCACTCTCCATTTCTGTCACGCCCCATTCTCTTATCCCCCCTCTCTCTCTCCCTCACTCTCTTTCTCCCCCCTCTCTCTCCCTCACTCCCCCCTCTCTCCATCCCTCCCTCACTCTCCTTCTCCCCCCTCTCTCCTTCTCCCTCCCACTCTCTCCTTTTCCCTCCCCCTCTCTCCTTCTCTCCCTCCCCCCTCCTCCTCTCCCTCCCTCCCCCCTCTCTCCTCCTCTCTCCTAGTGTGAAGGCTGTGTATAATGAGCTCCACAACACTCTCATGGCCATTAATGAGCAGGACGACCTGCGCTGGTGGAAGAACACCCACGGACCGGGCATGCCCACTGACTGGCCTCAGTTCCAGGTGCAACACTCACACACACAGACACAGAAGGCTAATGGAAGTTAATGGGGCCTAATATAATGTACTGTAATAATGGATTGATGTAGACTTCTGCCCTGTGTTATTGTCAGAGTTAGTCTAATGTAGTGAACAGTGTTACAAGCTAATGCAGCAGACTGTATAACAGTAGAGCATAGTCCAACATACTGAGTATAACAACAATGTGACCAGTATTACAGTCTCTGGAGGCTAATATACTGGACCGGTCTGCCTTGTTGTCCAATGGGGTCGAATGAAACATCTCTTTCAGGAGTGGACGCCAGAGAAGAAAAGCAAAAAGGGGAAGAAAGAGAAAGAGGTGGAGTCACAGCAAGGCACCATAGAGAGGAGGTAAACATGTCTTTATTGATTCCTCCTACAGTACAACTCCATCTCAGTGATGTTAAGTAGTTGGAGGAATTTACCTTACAGTCTTAGTATGATACAGGAGACGTGTAGTACTCACTTCCCATCTCATTATGATGAATCATATAGTTCAGATACTGACTGTTGTGTTAATTGCTTGTAGTTACGGTTAGTGTATGGTTGATTTACACGAACACACTCTCTCTCTCTCTCAGTGTAATGATCGGAGGAGTTAAGGTCAGGGCTCTCTATGACTATGACGGACAGGAGACAGATGAGCTCTCCTTTAAAGCAGGTAGGCCAACACGCTGTACTTGTCTGTGAGTGTGTTAGAGAGAGAGAGAGAGAGAGAGAGAGAGAGTGGTACTCTATTACTGAATGATATATTATGACCATGCTCCACCTCTCCCCTCCAGGTGAGGAGTTTCTGAAGACTGAGGATGAGGATGACCAGGGCTGGTGTAGAGGGATGAAGGATGGAGGGAGAGAGGGACTCTACCCAGCCAACTATGTAGAGACAGTGTAGTTACACCACTATGTTTGTAAAAATAAATAGATAGAATGAAAATGAAAGTGACTCATTTTGATAAGAAACATTGTGTCTGAAATGATCCTCAGCCGATGTGTACTGTGTACTGTTCCTTAATGAATACCGGCTGCATCACATCCGGCCGTGATTGGGAGTCCCACAGGGCGACGCACAATTGGCCCAGCGTCGTCCGGGTTAGGGTTTGGTCGGGGTAGGCCGTCATTGTAAATAAGAATTTGTTCTTAACTGACTTGCCTAGTTAAATAAAGGTAAAACATTTTTTATGAATAAATAAATAATAACAAATGAAAAAAGTGCCCATCTGCAGGAAAGCGTTGATCCAAAGAGAACACACTATGGGGATATGATAGCTCTGAACTGTTGGCATACCTACACGGCATCAAATATCCTGTTTTTTTTTCTTTAAAATATGTTGGAAATGTTTAATATATTTACCTGAGACACCTATATGAAAGCTATATGATGTATGATGCCTTTTTTGTACAATTTGACAGATGCGATGCTGATTCTATAGGTACTGTACATGTCACCACTTGATGCTGAAGCCATACTGTATGGTTGCTGTTCTTATAGAGCGAAACTCTCCTGTTCGCTTTAGTGAAACATATATTTATGTAGAAATAAGTGCTTATCACAGTGCTTCGACAGGCTTTAATCAGTGATTATTATGAACGGGGTGAAACTTTGACAATGAGCACAATTCATCAATACCTGTAGCCTGATCAGTAATAGTATGAGCAGTAATGTCTCCTGTACCCTGTGTGTGTTATAAGAGTACGATGTGACAGGATTGGGATCTCCTTTCAGAGGGACTGTAATAGATCTCCTCTCATCGCCTTCTTGATGGCAACTCCCCTTAATAGAACCTTTGCCAAAGTGAAGGATAGGATGTCATTTCTGGGCCTGTCCACGTTCTGGTTTTTCTTTTCCATTTCTAAATGCGTGTATATGTGAGTGTGTACTACACATACATGTGTGTGTATATGTGAGTGTGTACTATACATGCATGTGTGTGAAAGGTAAGCCTCGGCCCTCACTGTCTCTTGTAGTAGTATATTTGAGCCTTTCATACTGTAAGTGCCTTTCTAAAGAATAAAATGAAACGAAACGAATGTTGATAACTTTTGTAGCTGTGTTCTTGGGACAGGAGACGAGTGATAACACATTTAATGACTGTGTTTGTGTTGTTCTACAGTACATACAGTATCTACAGCGTTTATTTACACATACTCTGAAGAGAACGACTAAATGTACAGTATATGTGTGTGTTTGTGTTGTTCTACAGTACATACAGTATCTACAGCATTTATTTACACATACTCTGAAGAGAATGGCTAAATGTACAGTATATGTGTGTGTTTGTGTTGTTCTACAGTACATACAGTATCTACAGCATTTATTTACACATGCTCTGAAGAGAACGGCTAAATGTACAGTATATGTGTGTGATATATGTGTGTGTGTTTGAGTGTATGAGCGTGCGTATACAAGTGCTTGCAGCCGTGTGTGTGTGTGTATGTGTGTGTGAATACCATCGGCCTGGGTGTTGGAACAGGGCTCTGGAGCATGTTTATGGTGCCACATCAGTGGAGTTGTCAGTCTGAGTGACAGTCAGACACAGGCAGCTCTGGCTCCCAAGTGTGTATCACAGACTGTGTCAGAGAGTAGAGCAGAGTGGAGTAGAGCATAGTGCAGTAGAGCAGGGCATCCTGGACCTAGTTCAGGTCATCTGCCTGTGATGTCACCTCTCTCAGCCAGATGGGAAGTGACATCACCATATGGTCAGAATTCAATCACACCGCCCATGGCTCTGGATGTTGATGATTCTCTATTCAAAGGACTGCACATAGTGGCACAGCAGGGAAACAAACAGATGGTGTCATTGTAATGTGATATGGAATTCAACAGAAATAAAGGTTATGTATTATAGGTTAAACCTAAATGGAATGTCTACTGTATATCTAGAACCATGCCATGATTTGTATGCCACATAGTTTAACGTCTGTTGATTGGTCAAAATGATACCCCGTCTGTATGGGGTCATGTGAGTAGGAAGGATGGGTCAAAATGGCCGTGGTGGTGTGAGGAAACTATTCATTAAATGTTTGTTTAGAACTTTGAAAGTAAAATAGTTGAGTAATTGTGCTGTAAAAACCTGTTCCTTTGAATTATCTTCCTGGGAAAATGTCATCACTGGACTACTCTCATCACCAAGGACTTCCTTTCATCACCAAGGACTTCCTTTCATCACCAAGGACTTTCTATCATCACCAAGGACTTCTTTTCATCACCAAGGACTTCCTTTCATCACCAAGGACTTTCTATCATCACCAAGGACTTCTTTTCATCACCAAGGACTTTCTATCATCACCAAGGACTTCCTTTCATCACCAAGGACTTTCTATCATCACCAAGGACTTCTTTTCATCACCAAGGACTTCCTGATTGTGTTGATTGACTCTCCTGCATTTCATGTTGGATTTTAATTTATATTTTTGTGAAATTACTCTCATTTTGGTTTGTGACCTTTGAACTCTGGACTACTGAATTGACAGGTGGCTCGATATAGTAGATAGATAGTTGGCCCTCTCCACACTCCCTCACTGTTTCATTGTGAAGGCAAGCCAACATACATTATTAGCTTGTGTGTCGTGATGGTTTAGACTTGCACAAATACAGTGTGATAGAAACACAACTAATGATGCCACTCTGAAGGGAGAAAGACGCTTAAAGGGATAGTTCATCCAAATGACGAATTCACCTCATCTTACCTCATCTTAAGGGTGCATAGTCGTCCATGGAACCGTAGAGTCAGCTACCCCAAGGTTACCTTCACCTTGTAGGGATTCAGTTTCTAAGTTCCTGGTAGTCCGACACCCTTGCTGATAATAAGCGTACCTCTGAGTCTTCATTTGGCCAATCAGAGCACAGCTTATTATCAGCTTGGGTGCACCTCCCTCCTATTCCACAGAGATAGAATTCAGCTATTTATATTCATTAAGAGAGCTCATTTTATACAGTAAGTGCAATGCCAACACATAACAATTAACACTCACTTGTTTGTCACGGCAATTATGATTGGAAACAGCTCATTTACATGCTAATGGTCCCCTGACATCCATTGAAATTGACGCCAGTGAGCTCTCAAAGACAAACCGGTCAATAGTGTCACCTATTTATCTTAGTCAGGTCAACATGTGGCCAACCACTCTCAGTACATAGTCTCTGCCCTCTGTATTTACTATGAAACTGTCATACATCACATCTCCTGCCACTCACAGCAGTCACCACGAAGACAGTCAATGCAGAGAGTCAGTTTACAGTGGCTTTACCTCCGGTGTCATATGATTATATCATTTTGCTTAGAAGAGTGATTTGATCCGATCCCTAATGATCTCTTCTGTTTGTGTGGATCCTCCTTCTCTCCGTCTCTCCGTCTCTCCATTTCTCTCTCTCTGTCTGGTTCAAATGAAATTCAACTACACTTAATATCCTGCACACACCAAGGTAGAAAGATGCACATGCACCCATGCAGACTCATCTGCAGTTCACCAGGCAGCCAACAGAGGGGGCTAAAGGATCAGATTGACAGCATACAGCAGGCCTGTCTCAAGGAGAAATATGCTCACTGGTGTAGCAGCATATTGGGAAAATGTCTTTATTCCCTCATGTTTCATGTTGTGACAAGCAGAACTTTGGGTTGCCATGGAGAGAGCTGCTGGGGAAAAAACATAATTAAAAGCCCTGGAACTGGTGTTAGTCTGACTCAGTGCATGTCTGTCTGCAGATGGATGAGAATGCATGATGTTTCCTTGAAGGCAAATCGAACACATGTTGTATATTGTGTGTATTTCATATATTGTGTATGCATAATGTTCATATAATGCTGAGTGTATGTTAAAGGGAGAGGGGAGTATGTCAATTATGCTGTGTTACTCATGTCTTCTTTGATACAATTCAGTCTAGCAGGGTAAGGTACATAGAAAGTGTGTGTGCGTATTTGTGTGTGTGTGTGCGTGTGTGTGTGTATGTGTGTGTGAGTGGCTGTTGTGTGTGTGTGTGTGTGTGTGTGTGTGTGTGCGTGTGAGTGTATGTGCGTGTGTGTGTGTGTGTGTATTTGTGTGTGTGTGTGTGTGGCTGTTGTGTGTGTGTATTTGTGTGTGTGTATTTGTGTGTGTGTGTGTGTGTGTGTGTGTGCGTGTGTGTGTGTGTGTGTGTGTGTGTGAGTGGCTGTTGTGTGTGTGTGTGTGTGTGTGTGTGTGTGTGTGTGTGTGTGTGTGTGTGTGTGTGTGTGTGTGTGTGTGTGTGTGTGTGTGTGTGTGTGTGTGGCTGTTGTGTGTCTGTGGGTATCCCTATGTAAACACAGACTGGTGTGTGTAGAAATGACTCACCGTCCCTGTTACAAAGACACAGGGTAGAGGAGCAGATGAGCGTTCTCCCAGCTTGTCAGTCACACAGCACTCCCAGATGGGCTCTCACATCCTCCCCTGGTCTCTCTCAGATACACAAACACCCCCAGGGGAGAACCTCAATCCCCCTTACGGTCCACAGGGAGATGAAACCCCCAATCCACCCTATGGCCCACAGGAAGATGAAACCCCCAAACCCCCCTATGGCCTACAGGGAGATGAAACCCCCAGACCCTCCTGATGCCCACAGGGAGATGAAACCCCCAATCCCCCCTACGGCCCACAGGGAGATGAAACCCCCAATCCCTCCTACGGCTAACAGGGAGATGAAACCCCCAATCCCTCCTATGGCCCACAGGGAGATGAAACCCCCAATCCTTCCTACGGCCCACATGGAGATGAAACCCCCAGGCCCTCCTGCGGCCCACAGGGAGATGAAAACCCCAATCCCTCCTACGGCCCACAGGGAGATGAAACCCCCAATCCCTCCTACGGACCACAGGGAGATGAAACCCCCAATCGCTCCTACGGCCCACAGGGAGATGAAACCCCCAATCCCTCCTACAGGCCACAGAAAGATGAAACCCCCAATCCCTCCTACGGCCCACAGGGAGATGAAACCCCCAATCCCTCCTACGGGCCACAGGAAGATGAAACCCCCAAACCCTCCTACGGCCCACATGGAGATGAAACCCCCAATCCCTCCTGCGGCCCACAGGGAGATGGGGAGAACCACAACTCCATGTTATAGGCCAAGGGAGGATTAACACCAGGGTTGAACATACAGGGCTTGCTGGTAGCTACAGGAAAGGTCAGGGCTAAGTCAGCTGCCTCAGGTGGGAAGACCAGGGGGCGGGCGAGAGGACCAGAAGGTGGGGAAGAGGGCCTGCTCACACAAGAGGGTCAGCTCAGGAGAAAGGGGGAGGGCTCTCTGGCTCGCTTGGCCTCTGTGTGCATCCATTTTTCATTTTAAATTGCCCAAAAATAATGAGCAATCAAGAAGATGGTTATTCTAGCATTTCAATTAGCCTAATTAAAGAGAGGGCAGCAGGCCACTGAATAGAATGGCTAACAGTACTGTGTGTGTGTGTGTGTGTGTGTGTGTGTGTGTGTGTGTGTTTGTGTGTGTGTGTGTGTGTGTGTGTGT